>NC_061111.1:255042668-255072806 GCF_002878395.1 Capsicum annuum
AGATAACTATTCTTAAAAATTACGATAGATAATTTGAGACGGATGAAAAAGCATAATACAATTCAAATTCAAGTGCTCAAAATAATAATAACAATACTAGTTCTTACTTGAATGAGCAGATAAAAAGTTAATCAACTTTATTGTTGTGTGTTTAAATAATATTGTATTTATTGGTTGATTTTCTAAATAGTAAATTATTGGACTTGAAAAAAGAAAAGAAAAAAAAAAGACAAGTGGTGAGAAAGCAAAATAACAAAATGGAGTCTCTGTTAGTATCCTTTATTCATATAATTTAATTAATGGAAAATTATGTAATTTAAAGTCATTATCAAATAATAAAAAGTAAACCTACTTTTCCATTCTTGAATGCTTCTTCAAAGATATATTCGGATTAGCTTGCTAATTTTTTTATTTTTTATTTTTTTTGGTTTTCCGCCCGGTGTCCGCTACCCGCATTGGAGATCCGACTAATTCGGATTCCGTACTACAGGGCCCGGTCTAGGAGTGGCGCTCTCGATATAGGATTTTCTCCATACTTAGAACTCGAATCGGAGACCTCTGATTAAGGGTGGATTGCTAATCTTTTATTAATACAATAACACTCTAATTAACTCCACTTAATTTATCTCATGTACAAATAAAACGTATCAAGCATTCTAATTGAATTTGATTAATATCAATAAATTGTTTATATAAATTGTTTCTTATATATGATAGTTCAGATAAATACTATAATTAACTTCAATCATTAGGGAGCAAATATTGAAAATTCCAATTTGGAGTATACTAGAATTTGAGGACCCCATTATAATAATTATATTGTTGTATAAGGGTCCATATTGATTATGAAAAAATAAAACATTTTAAGTTGTTCACCCACTAATATTATTGTTAAAATAATGCATACTATAAGCTTGTGAAACTTTTTGTTTCTCATTCGATATCAAGTGCGAATATTGAAGTTTGATTAATTTATATTTGATCAAAAAAAAAAATCTTATTTTAGAAAATAAAATTGATTTTATTTTCAAAGTTTGAATCATATGTATTGTAATTAACTTATCAAGCCAGCATGCGTCAAGTTCCCAATTAGTAAATATAAAAAGAAACTCTCTATATATGAGTGAATATCACTTATATAACAATAGAAATTAATAAAAGTTAATTAATAAATAAAGCTATTTAATATGTAAAAAGTTAAAAAACAATATTTTAGAGCTTGATCACCCATGAAATCTGGTATAAGTGGTTCCATTTTTATAAAATATAAAATATGTTCCCTTTTTGTTTGGCATTTAGTTGCCTAATCCTTTCCAACTAATCTTTGTCTTAATCACATATCACTGGCACCATTATCTCCTAACCATATAGAATAAAAAAGCATATTGTTTTGATTTTTTTTTAAGGATTAGAAAATGAAAAAGAAAAGATAATACATCCTTAATTTCCTAAAAGTTTTATCTATTTTTTTAAAATATACATAATATTTAATTTCCTAATTTCCACTCGACTTATTGTCATTTTCTAATATCCTTAGCATTTATCTGCATCAGATAATTACACTCAGTCAATGAATACAAATCATATGTCTTTCGTACATACATAAATTCATTAATAAATTAATCGTTATTATTTAAGTGATATACAATCTTATTTTAATTTTAGTCAACAAAAAAAATATTTAGACTCCAAATTTTATAATAAAATCAAACGTGATCTTGAATTATTTTAGTATAAATATTTACAGGGCATCAAATCAAAAAAAAAAATTAATGTCAAACAAATAACTTGGAACACCTTAAGGTTATGAAGAATAGATATCTTACCACAAAAGAATAAATGATGTGGTCAAATTGGAAACCATCAACTTTGAGAAATTAAAAAACAAAAATCTCCTTAGCATCTCTATGAAGAAAATAAATTATTAATTGAAGTATAAAAAAAATTCACGATCAGATAATCACTCAACTAATTACAGTTATTATGTTCAACAAAGGAATAATATTTTCTTAGATAATAACTATTAATCGAGTGTTCATCTAGGAAAGTTGTCTTTTTTTTTTCCTCTCTTTCCACAAAACCAATTTGAATATTAAAATAAAATTCCAAAAGAATGATCTCTCTTTCTCTAAATTAAATTAAGATTATGATGTATATATTGATGTTTTCAATGTTAAGTGTAATTAATATTACTGCATATAAACCATCTTTTGGCTATGTAAGCAATTGATGAGATCATTGTAATCTATCATGAAAAAATAAATAAATTATGGCTTATAATCTAAGGGATTTAATTAGTGCTTAACCACATCAGTAGAACACTAAGAAAAAAAAATATTATATAGTACTCTTTTTAGCAAATATAATTCAAGAGCCAACCAATTGGTTTTATATAATTGGCTATTTTCACTTTCCAATAAAAATTGGTAGTATAGGTCCACGTGGAGTGAGAACTAAGGTTAATAAGTAATAACTTTTAATGTTAAGAAGTAGTAACTTTTCTTAATCTAGATTAAACATTATAATAGTGAGATGTTTTGCATTATCCATATTAATAAAACCTATAATAGATAAGGAAATATATATATATATATATATATATATATATATATTCTCATACATGTATATGTTTTTTATTTTTTTGGGATTACAAATAGTGAACAAATATTATCAGAATAAGATCGTGCGACATTAAATTTATTTAGTAAGAACTAGTCCTTTATTCACGTTACAAACAGTAAAAATAAGTAAGAAAACTAAAGGCCAACCCTATGTGAGGTCCGAGGAAGGTACGACCACGAGGTAAAAAAAAAAAAAATATACGATATTAACACCTAGTACCGCCTGAACTATGACCAAATTTGTTATGACACGCTCCAACTTCACGAGGATCCTGTCACCTCCTGAACTAAATTTTAGTGTATTCTTGTCATTTTTTTTAGCTGACGTGGCACAAAAGGGCGATAAAAATACGCTAAAATTGATTTCAGGGGGTAAGAGGACTCTTGTGAAATTGGAGTGTGTCGCAGCAACTTTGGTCGTAGTTCGAGGGATACTGAATGCTTATCTCGATGTTACATATGTCCTACAAGAAAATAGGATATAGCAATGTAAAGATACAAAGCTAAAATTATAGATATTATAGTAATCTTGTTGTGCATCCTTCCTTTATCAACTCTAATAACCATAGCTTCATATATTGGCAAACAATTTATAACTCCAAAACAAGCAATAAGAGTTTGAAGTAATAATCCATCAAAGTTTTCCCCTTTGTAAAAACTCAATAATGCTTTGAACAATGCCATTAAATTGACAATTGATGATGTTGTTAGTGGCACAAACATCGGCGAAGCAACCCCAAACTCTATAATTCCTCGATCGTATCTTGTACCCTGGTCAGAATCGACTACTTTACTCGTTACGTTGAATCTTTGTGTGACTAAACCCAAACATTTCATTAAGTACTCAATAATTCCAATTGGAAAGGGTGATAATCCTCTTATAATCCACATTCTTTGATCACTCCACCACCTTTGCAATGACCCTTGTGTTGATGCAAAATTTAAAAAGTAATCTTGCATGTATGCTCCAATAAATAGAAAAATAGGCAACAAAGACCATGGACTAGAAATCTGAAATCAATTTTATGTGAAAAAAGTGAGGTTACAAAATCATATTTTATACTTAAAATAATTCTTATGAAGATCTAATATCACGATTAATTACAAAAAAAAAAATTGATATTAGCACTTTTGGTCCCTC
This sequence comes from Capsicum annuum, assembly GCF_002878395.1. Taxonomy (NCBI): domain Eukaryota; kingdom Viridiplantae; phylum Streptophyta; class Magnoliopsida; order Solanales; family Solanaceae; genus Capsicum; species Capsicum annuum. The sequence continues at coordinate 255,046,431 of NC_061111.1, forward strand.
GGTTATTGGTAAATTCTTATTTCATTCCTTGTGATAATTGATTAAGCATAGTTAACCTTCAGTTAATCGAAATGTGCACTTATGATCTTGTAGATATTCACAAATTTACCCTGACTACTGTCGATTTCACCATTCACATACTCTTACTAGATGTCTAGTCTTTCTCAGGTGCAGTTTCGATCTCTAGCTAACTTACTTAATAGGCCAGACTGGAAGAGCGATATTCAGAAAATTTAATTTCTTGTCTAAAAGAACCTGACTTAAAAGAGAAAAGAATATCGGACTAAGTTATGATAAGCTTGTATTTTTACTCTGTATTTGATGGTTAGTTCTAAATATAGTTCAAATACGACATACTAAAGGGACTAAAAACCCACATTTCAATACCATAATTACGAAAATTAGAATTTACGAATAACTGAAGGACCAAAAGTGTAATTATTTCAAAAAAAAAAAAAAGATAAATCAAGAGGTACCTTTGGGAAAATGGGAACTCCACATAGAAGAGCGAGCTGAGGAACGAAAGCATAGAGAGTTAAGGGTATGGCATAAATGGGCCAAAATGCATAATGAGTGTAACATTGGGCCATTATTGGGCCCAAATGCCACATACCAAATATAATTGGGCTATATTTGGAGAAAGCTATTTCAAGGAGGCCCATGGCCCATCTCTTTATTTGAATAACCACATCATTGAGTGATAAAGGTACATGTCCTAAAAATGCTGGCCTTTTAGGGTTGCAAAATATTGATTTCCAACCTTCACAATGAAGGTGATAGCCAGTGTGAATATCCTCCACTAATGATCCATATCGAAAGCCCATCTGCGCGGGAGCCAACATCTTAATTAAGGGGGTTTAAAATAAAAAAAAGTGAACGAAAGAACCAGTCGAAGGGGGTTCAGAGTCTGCTATATATACATAAATAGTATAATTTTCACTGAAAGGGGTTGAAACCCCCCACTATTAGCTAGCTCCGTCCCTGATTGTTAGTATTGTCCACAACAAAATCTTTGTTAGTATTGTCCACAACAAAATCTTTGTTTTTCTTTGAAACTCAACAAAATATAAATTCTGAATCTGCCGATGAAAATGAAAAAGTTGTGAAACATACCTTGTAACCCCAACTAGTTTGGTTCTCATAATTGCAACTTGCCACTTGATGAGCTTGCTCTAGAATAGTTTGGGCCTCAATGGGCTTGTTCGCGACACGACCTGAAATGATTTCTGGCTGCACAAATGATGATGGGCCACCAAAGAAAGCCCGACGTCGAAAGAAGCACCCTGTACCCATGTGATTTGGGCCACAAAGCCCATCCATACCCAATGGATTCATTCGGCCTATAGTTCTGAACTCACTTGCATAGATATCGGCCCAATTAAGCCCATGAAATCGTTGCGGTGTTTGAACATAGGCTAAATTGGGCCACAAAGTTTGGTCCAAGAAGTAACATAAAGCCCGTTTAGGAGTTGATGGATCATTGGAGTACATGTCACAATCCAATGTTAAGATTATAGGCCCATTTGTCATGATTCGCGATACTCGAAGCTTCAACATTGAACGAGAAACTTTCCTTACAACACAATTTTATGATATGTATGTTTAAAACGACAAGTTTCAAAAATAGAAATAGCGTCAACTAACCATTTCACGGTCACATTCTTGAAAAATAGTCATTGTCGTGAAGTTTCAACATTAAACAAGAAACTTTCATTGCAACACAATTTTATGACATGTATGTTTAAGACGACAGGTTTCAAAAATCTTATAGCCACACAAATATCAATAGAAATAGCGTCAACTAACCATTTCACGGTCACATTCTTGAAAAATAATCATTGTCATGAAGCTTCAACATTAAGCAAGAAACTTTCATCACAACACAGTTTTTATGACATGTATGATTAACACGACAAGTTTCATAAGTCTTATAGCAACACAGATATTAAAAGAAATAGCACCAACTAACCATGTTACGGTCACATTCTTGACAAATAGTCATTAGCAAGAAGCGTCAACGTTAAACAAGAAACCTTCATTGCAACTAGAGGCGGAGCCAGAATTTCAAGTAAGGGGTTCAATATTCAAAGAAAACTAAGTCGAAGGGAGGTTCAACACCTATTATAGCCACATAAAAAATAATTTTAATCACGTATAAATAGTATATTTTTTCGTCGAAGGGGGCTCTGCCTCTGATTGCAACATAGTTGTCATGACATGTATGTTTAAGACGACAGGTTTCAAAAGTGTTATAGTAATACAAATATTAATGGAAATAGCACCAACTAACCATTTCTCACTCATATTCTTGAAAAATAGTCATATACAAATATAAAAAATTGTCTCTTCTTTTTTAAACTTACAAAAGGAGTAACATTACTTTGTGAATATTATTTTACATTATTTTTGAATAAAACTTAATTAAATTCATGTAATATTGTCTTACCAGAACATTAAGTGCCCCAGCTTTGAAATAGTGAGGGTAAGTTTTGCTTTTTTGCCTAGAAATATAGACAAGATTTGGCATAAAAACATCTGTAATGTCTTCGTCTTTGTTGTTAGCCAATAAAACCTGCTTGAAGAATAAAAAAATTAAAATAATATAAAAAAGAAATTATATCGAAACCGTCGTAGAAACACAAAAAATTCAATATTAGATTCCCCTCTGTCACATACCTATAGCTAACTACAATTATTAGAGGCTGACTGATTCGGAATTTAAGTTTACTAATTTTAAATAAATTATTTATACATATTATCGATTAGCTTCAATGGTCCGATCTTTTCTTCTCGTGATTTATATATATATATATATATATATTAAAGGAAATTAACACAAACCTGAATAATAGATGGATGATGATTGGTAGAAAATTTATCAGATGAATATTTGGTATAAGCTTGATGTTCATCCTTTTTGCTAATATATTCTTTATTTACTTTTCCTCTCTCCACCACATTACTTATTCTCGAAATCATATTTTCGTACATCATCTGCATGGATAATCACACAAAAACAAATATTATATACTCAGTGAGATTAGTCTGATCTAAAAAGAATGAAAGTATGTGATTGGTTCAAAGAACGTCTTAGGATTCGAGCAATTACGATGGTATAAAATTAGTAGTAAATTTGTTTCTCCCCACGTCAATATTTATAAATTTTGTTGTTTAGGGTAAATTACGCTTAATTTTTTTTTTATTTTTTTTTTGTATAAATAGTTGTTGAATTTACTATGACTTTTTATTATCGGCTGACCATTAATGTTTTCATATTTTCTTAACAAGAATCTATTATCTTAGAATCACGAGTTTCAAAACTCTTATAACCAAACAAATATCAAGTTCATTTGTTTCCTAAACTTCGTGACTAGTCGAATTATGATAAATAAAAATAAATAAAACGAGTAAAAAGTACCTTAATTTTATGAGACTGAGAATTTTTTACGAAATTATCAGAACTGAAATATGCATCCGGACACCTTTTCACTACTCCATTTTCCCTACAAAATGGCAACCAGTGTTTTGCAAATCTCGCGGCCTCCGCGAGAGCGAACAGAGTAAGCTCTGATCCCCCGTCATCCGACACGTAAATTGAGAGCTTCTCTGTTGGGTAATCATACGCCAACACAGACAGAGCCATGTTGGCCACATTACCCGGCGGCTCCCTATAAGGATCCGCCGTGCAAATAAAAACATCCAGCGGGGGAAAACCCTCGAAATTTTCGAGCATTTCGGGGAACTCCTCACGCGCTATAGGGCGCGTGCGGAAAGATTGAGAAGTAAACCACATGAAAGCTAAAATTATGTCAGAGATTAACATGCAAAGGTTAATTATGGTAACTAAAATGAAATTATTAGAACTAAATAATTTTATTATATGGTAATAAAATAGAGCCAAAATGGCAAAGATGTAAATAAGAGAAAATGCGCGGTTGAGGTACAATCGTTTATGCATGATTTTGAAGGAGTGATAAGGGCCATTAATGGCGGTAGTCGCGACGGCGACGGCGGTTCCCATTTGTTTGTAGTGCTACTATATAATTTATCAGATATAGCAATGTTCAAAGAAAATCGATAAATCAATATGTAACAATATGAAAGCCCTACTATTTATAGGACTTTCGTCGTGTTCTATCGTCATGTTCTATGTCTTTACATATTAAAAAAATTACTGATCTTTCGAGATAATTTTTTTTCATGTGATTTTAGATAAGTTGAACATTGTCCTCTTTTGACTCTTTCGTCATGCATGATTTTATTTCTAGACTAGTGCGTCAGAAGGTCATGCATGAGTTCACAAAATTAAATATCATATATATATATATATATGGGGACTAGTTTATATGTACGCGCCTCGCGTGTGTACCTCATTTTAATGAGTTCAAACGTTACATTAAATAGGATATTTGTTAAACTAATAAAGATTAATACAATAATTAAATTACATGTTGAATATGTAAAGATTGAGAATTTATTTAATTAAACTTAGTCTTTACCAAAAAATCTACCATCTGTAAACTGAAACAAAGCAATACGATGATAGAGATAATAAAATAATACAATTAAATCTAATCTTTACACAATAAATTTCTCAAGGTCGTCTGACACACCTGTAAACGCTAATAAAATAATACGATATAGAGATATCAAAATAATACAACTAAATCTAACCTTTAGATAAAAAAATCTCAAAGAAGAGATATAAAAATAATGCAATTAAGCCTAACCTTTACCCAAAAATAATTCTTTAAAACCGATCGACATTTATTTAACACCTATAAGCTATAACAAAACAATACGATAAAAGAGATATAAAATTTTGACCCTAAAAAATGACTTGGATGAAAACAAAGAAGATATATATATATATATATACACACGTTGAATTCTATTATATTGTCAAAAACAGTAAAGAAGTTGAGGGGTAAAAAATTAATCATCCACCAATCTAGACATACAATCGAATCAAATTAGATGAGCATATCACGTTACTTTAAATAGAGGGGTTTGAAACATACGTTGTTTGTTTTATTAAGTTATAAATAAATATTTTTCATGCAATAGCATGTTCTTTGTCCTTCAGAGTTGTGGACTGATTTTTTGGTTGCTGTAGATTGGATGTCTTGCGACTGCATGAGTTTAACAGTGTAATAGTTTAATGCGCATCTCAATATTTATAGAGGTATTTTTTTAATAGAGTTCTATTTTAGAAATATTTTTTTAATTGACCAGTATAAAGGAAAACATTAAGTGATTTTTTTCCCATATATTTTAGGAGTCCCATATATTTTAGGAGCCTAGTTAATATTAATATAATAAAAAATAATTAAATAATAAATTAAAGAAAATAGTGAAAAGATAATTTTGTCTAAAGGAAAGTTTTTTAATGAATGGCAAAAAGTTTAAATCACTTTTCTAATGTCTTCACACTTTTAATATATTATAGATATAGATTATAGATATAGATATAAATATAGATATAGATTAGATATAGATTATAGATATAGATAATACTCATAAAAATACCTGAAATTTGACCGGATTTTTAGTTGAGCATACTGAACTTTGCGGGGGTCCTATTACCCCTTAGACTTTTTAAAGCGGATTTAACTCCCCCATAACTCTGTACCCAGTTTCGGCGGTTGGCGGTGTAATACAAGCGCCAATCTCATTTTTACACGTGTATTGGCGCATGTAATACACGCGCCAACCTCATATTTACACGTATCCAGGTGAGCAGATATATACTATTAAAATACGAAAAAAAAAAGTCTAGGGGGTTAATAGAACCCCAGCAAAATTCAGTATGCTCAACTAAAATCCGGTCAAAATTCAGATATTTTTATGAGTAATATTATCCCTATATATATATGTGATATATATGTGTATATACACACAAATACATACATACATACATACATACGAGTGCATGCAATATTATTTTTGAGGTCATTTGTGATTACATTAGAGACGGATATTTAGGATTTGAAGTTTATGTGTTTCTAGTACGATTTCAAGTTCATATACAATAATAATTAAATTTAAAGACACATATTTATAGACGTTTAATGAATCTTCTAATATAAAATATAAGGTGTACGACATTATTATATTGTACACTAGTTCCATACGTCTTTGACATTATTATATATACACATTCAGTGTAATTTCACATATATTATAGATTCTAAGCAAAATATATCTATACAATTTTATATGAGTTACGTTATTAGTTACAATTACCTTTTAAATGATCTGATAATGTAATTATATTCTTTACTATTGTTACATTAAACTTAAAACCCTTTAAGTAATAAGTATTGTATCAACATAAATATTCATTCACACCCAATGTTTAAACCAAACTATTTAACACTGACGATCAACATCTAATTAAAGTGAAAATACGTATGTAAAATACGTTTCTTCGCATTCATTAATTTAGTATAAATTTCGAGTGTGAGTAAGTATCGCTAAACACATTTGGTTGGAAAAAATCTTAGGACTACGGAGAAAGGCTGATAAGGAGTCATTATTTTAAATTTCAGTCTCCTAAAAAATTATATGACAGTTACCCAAAATTGATATGGGATATCAATCAGTTGTAAGAATAGAAAAGTTCGGAATCGTGTACCTTCATTTTACTCCAAAAAAGACGTACAAGACGGATCGTATTTGAGTGTCATTGGAAATACTTGAACTGTTTTCGCAGGAAGACTATATCTAACCGAACCACCTTCGTACAAAACTACTCCACCCAAAAATAAACTAACCCTAACGGTGTCACTCATTAGTTTATCAACAGCAACAACAACAACATACCAAGTGTATTCCCACGTAATGAGGTCTGGGGAGGGTAGAGTGTACGCAGACCATACCACTACCTCAGATGAAGTAGAGATTGTTTTCGATAGACCCCCGGCTTAGGCCCGATAACAGTATAACAAACAATAAAACATAAATGCATATAAACTAGTACACTAACAACACTAGTCACAAGATAATACTATAGCCATAAAATAATACTAAAAACTATATGTCCGAGATCATAGACATCACTTAACACCACGAACAAGAAACTTCAGCCACACATAAAGAATGCTCCCCTACTGTTATCGATGTGTAATTTGTTATAAGAAAGTGCTCCGTGAATAATGAATGTTGCTCGTGAAAAATGAGCTAAGACAACATGGAGAAGAAGAAGAGATGGCTACCGGTCGCCAGTGAGCAGATCAAGCTTCAAGTTCACTTTGTCGATGGCCATTTGTTGAGCCCTCGATCTGTTTCCATGATCTCGGCGATAATGTCAGTAGCAATAAGCCGGAAGCTCAAATAGCTAGACCACATATCAAGCCGATCCATAACCCCTGCATCATATTAAAGGTCGAGTTCATCAAGTTTAAATCTCGCATCTGTCTAAACGATGACACTAAATAAAGCGCGGCTGCACTTGAACTACCTGAGCGTATAGGTTGAACTTGAAAGCAACGAGGCCTGCTATTGGCATGCCGATGAAATACAATGTCGCCAAGTTGATGCACGTAGCACCACGCTGCCACCCGCATCCTCTAGCCACCCCTGATCAATTCAATTACTCCACAAGTATATTAAGGTTATTTTGAATGCCAAAACACACACACACAGAGTCTTAAAAAAGGGCTGCCCGGTTGCACTAAAGCTCCTGCTATGGCGCAGGGTTCGGGGAACGGCCCCACCACAAGGGTGTATTGTACGCAGTCGTACCTTGCATTTCTGCCAGAGGCTGTTTCCAAGGCTTGAACCCGTGACCGCTTGGTCACATGGCAGCAACTTTACCAGTTACTAGTTACACACACACATAATCTTACCTGATAAAATTCCTTGAGAGAAATCCAATATAAAGGATATTAATAGAAGCGGTATCATGGACGCAAATTTCTTAATTATCTCCGCGTTATTGCTGAAGAGGCCAGCCCAGCCAACATGATGATTCAATAGAGCCAAACAAAGATCAAGACCGAAAAGAATAGTTAACTTGACAGCAGCAGCCACGACATGTCTAACTTCGCCGGGATTTTCAGCTCTTGTTTGTAGCTCTGGTGCTGCATATACGGGTTAGATATACGTATTAATTTGGTATCAAGGGACAATAAGAAGAGAATTCAACTGACATATCCCTTCCCGTTTCAATTTGTTTGTTTTAATTTGACCGAGCATGGAGTTTAAGAAAGTATAGAAGACTTTAGAATCTTATATTGGTCGATCTTAAGGTAAGACTTTTGAGAATGTATAATGTATCAAATACCCTTTAATCTTGTGATCGTAAACATGTCATATGTGATGTTTAAATGAAAGAGCTGTCAAATTAGGAAAGAGACGTTTTCTTTTTGAACAGACTAAAACGGAAAGTAAGACAAACAAATTGAAACAGAAGGAGTAATCGTTACTCCTAGTACATTATATATATGCATGTTAAGCCTGTTACCAACAATATATATTACGAATCTAACAGTGTAAGAATTTATTCAGTTAAACTCATAGTTATGACATCATATTCGTCAATACCTCACAGCTAGACTCAGACCGGAAGACAGCATGTGGGCGATGGCTTGGATATTTAAACTGAGAAGTCGCAAATATTTAAACAGAGAAGTCGCAAACAAAAGAATGTCAGCCTCGATGAATGTGAAAATGTGATATACGGTCCAAAGCAGAGAAGCTTTACCTCATCGCAATTGTGGAAATAGTTGTTACCGGATTTGGCATTAAGCCAGCCAATAACACAAGAATCTCAAAACCGCAGCACTCCAAACTGTGTATATATCTATGTACATCGTCAACAACAACAACAACAATCTCACAAGTGCTGTCAGGGGAGAGTAGAGGGTACGCAACCTTAGAGAGGTTGTTTCCGATAAACCCTCAGCTTAAATAAAGCATTTCAAAGGAGTCCGAGAAAGAGATTACAGAAATAAAAGCAGTAACAACAACAAAGAAAACGAAATTGACAGCAGTACATAACATACAGAAGAAAGAACAGTAATGACAACGCAATAATGAGTATATGTACATCAACTTGAGCATGTTACTTACCAGGCCATGGCAGCAGAAGGCAAAGCCAATTTCAAGTTTGTAACGAGATGATGAAATGGCTCGAATGAGAAACCGTAATTCCAGGTGATATGGTTGAAACTATTCGAGAAGAACACGTATAGGCTAAACATGAGGAGTGAAATCCAAATGGAAATGGATGTTGCTAATGATGCTCCTTTAAAACCAAGACCTGTCCAATGAACCAAAGCATACGCGATGATAGCAATGTGTATGACTAAAGACGCCAGCAAAAACACAAACATAGGATCTAAAATCGACTGCGCCTTAAGAAATCTCATTACATTTTGCAAAACACCATATCCAAACAATCCAGGTATAAGAAATTTCAAGTACACCCCGGCTTCTTTAGCGATATCATAATCCTGATGAAATACATGAACCAAAATTGCATCGGAATACCACCAGAGAAGAGCGATCGCAATTGAAAAGAAGAACAATATGATGCATGATATTTGCAAATGTATCTGCAACATCCTGTACGTTCTCGTTCTATATGCTTGTCGACATAATGGCTCGACTACAGCACTTAATCCAAACATGAAAGAAAAACCAGTGATCACAGCCCACGAATGAGCAAGATTCGCAGCAGCAAGTTGAAGATCGCCAATGTGACCAGCAAACATGACGGAAACAAGATTGATTGAATAGAAACTAGTCAACATAACAATCATTGGCCCCAAAATCATTCCCTGATACATCACCTCCTCCATGTCTATCAACTTATTCAGCCACCTTTCTGTCACTTCCATTATGCCTATTAACTTATTCCACCACCAGTTTGTCGCCGTCGCCGTTGTCGTTGCCGGCACCGCGCTTTTTTCATTACCTAACGCTGGTGTAATGGATGAATTGATGAGTTAGCCATTGATGGGACGATGCAAAAGTAAAAAAGAATCACTTTCTATGTAGTAGATGTGTGCAACTATTGAAGAGGTTGAATTCGAGTACAACACTTAAGAAGGAAAGAGTTTGAATCAAAGAAGGAGTCTCAACTAAAGTGGAACACTAAAGCAAAGAGTTTGAATTGAAGAATAACTCTATGAAGAGTTTGAAGAATAACAAAGAAAACAAGGCAATTAACAAATTGACTTCTGAAGTGCTACTCAATTACTGAAGGAGCACATTGAAGAACCAGGTCCTAGTGCAGATTCTAGCAAAGAGATTTAGCTTTGATTTGTTAGTAATTGTTCGTCGAGTTGAATTTTTGATGTATTCTTAGTTTCAGCGGGTTATGAACTAAATCAGAAGTGTCGTCTTCGAGTTGAGGATAACACAAAGACTTGGGAACACATAACTTAGAGAGATTTGTGTGTACGTATGAATTAGGGTTTATAATTCCTTAGGTTACAGAGTTTGTAATCATTTGTTGTGAGGCTCATTATGTTTAGTGAAGTTGGGGTTGAATCACGTAGAGGTATTGGTCATGGTTTTTTATATCTTTTGTGAGCCGGGTGTTTTCCACGTAAAACTATCGTGTTCATACCTTACTGTCTTTACTAGCTTCCCTTAAAACATGTCAGGCAACCCATTTCACTCATAATACTGCTTCCGTTAAAACACGTTAGGCAACTTGTTTCACGCATAAGGTACTTGTAAGTTAAACACTAGGTCATTTAGTATATCAATATGTTATTACTTCTCATTTATCTAAATCTTGTAGCCAAAGGAATAAAGTGCAAGCAAGTTGGCTTGCATGTAATGTGAAGAAACCTTTATCACATCGCGATGAACGCATATATAGAAGATACATGTCATATACTTAATTGGTATTACATAAACACTCGATGTAGATAAGTTTTTTTCATTTGCAACCCCACTTGAGTAATGACAACTATATGGATACAACAATCAAACTTAAACTAGAATCATTACATATATATACACTAACTTATAATCTAATTAACTTGATAAGGTAGTCTTCTGATACTTAAAAACGAGAGGAAAATTTTGTATTGAAACTTCGCTCTGATATGAGGGAAGCAACTCTTATTGAAGATTGTAAATACCTGTTGGAAGTCAACAAGGCGTCGACAAGGGGTCATATATTATCCATATTTGGAGAGAAGCAAACAAGCGCGTAGTGTAGCTTACGAGAGATTTTAGTGAAAAGGATTCAATTTAGGAAGGCAAGTGGCAACCTTTATTCTCTTTCAAAGTTTCAGGCTGAAGTAGTTGTTTCACTGTCTAAACAAGATGGCGATTTGGTTTCCGCACTGAAACTTTTCTTATCTTGACTAGGACAAATGAAGATCTTCTTCGCGACATTGCAGAACTCTCTGCGATAAAGTAATTGAGCACCATATTAGTGATATGTAATGTAGTAGTGATCTAACATATAGCTATAATTCATGAATAGAGACATAGACCTTGTTTACGTATTAAGAATTCAACTAAATACTAATAAATATTTGACTATGAACGCAATTACTATTATATATTAACTTGAGTTCGTTGCAGACATCCCATAAACTTCGACTTTTAACCTATATATTTTCTATTTTAAGTTAAACATGGTGAAAGAAACACTTACGGCCAAGGATGATCGCCCATAAGCATCACATCCCCTTCATCATCTGTAAAAACGATCTCCCACTTATTTCGTGCATGGAGCTCTTCCTGGATATCGAACATCTCTTTGAGTTCCTTTACGAGCTCATCATATCCGCTCAGTACAGTTAAATCGACTGCACGACCCACAGCTACCCCTTGCATGTGAACCTTTTCAAGGGATTCATATAAGGTGGAAAACATTTTTATTTCGATTGATGTCTTTGGAGTGATAATGAACGTGTAAAAACACAATTTACTTTCTCGTTTTGGTTTTCATACCTTGGTGCGACTTCTTGTGGAACAAATCTGCTTGCCGTGGACCTCGTTCGGAGGCAAATGCAAATGCTCATGGTTTTGATCTTTTGAAAGGCCAGAGTTGTCTTGTGAATCACCAGCAGAAGTCGTGTTTCCAAAGCACCCTTCAGCAGAGTTATCGGAGTTGTTGGCTGGTTTTAGAGTCCGATTCTCAATAGCAGAACCGAGTGAGGGACTTTTCAAGTCAATACCGAACAATCTACAGGATATGATTGTATCGCCTTTCCTCTCATCGTTCTGCTTTCCGAATTGTGAGGATGCAAAGCTTGTAAAAGCAGGCCGAGGTGAAGCAATTTTATTAGCTTCTGTCTCATCAAAAAACATATTCAAAGAATGCTTGTTTCCACCTGAAACTTTTGGTTCGTTATGTGGTCGATGTCTTTTATTCTTCACTGACATTGGATGAACGAGAGAACTAGTGACTGGCGCTACAAATGGTTCGATATCCCAAGGAGAAACTCTATCAGGTCTTGAAACGGATGCTGGCTCATCCCACTGAACCTGGAAAGACGAGAAAGATATGGTGAAATTTTAAATCAATCAAAATGATTGGTTCATTCGATGTCGACAACAACCAACTATATCAACCTTCAACGATCGCCATTGAGAATCTTTCCACTGCGAGGAACTATCTTCAACTCCGACTATGGTACCTGTAAATCTGGAAAATTACAAAGGAACAATGAAAGAAACATACATTGAGCAACTTTATACGTAGAGAAACATCTTGTTCGAGCTTCAATAAAGTTGATATTTTACCACCTGCTCTCAGGAACCTCTTCCCCTTCAAAATGCATCTTGAATCTCATGCCAACTGAATACCGATGATTGACAGCCTCCAGATATTTGTTTAAGCCTACGATAAACTGACTTGTTCTGACAATTTTCCACACACAATATTGAGAACGTAAGCAACATTTAGCATGTTCTCCCAAAAGAAAAACCAATTTCAACATTGCGTAAAAGAGATAAAAGGGCAGCCCGGTACACTAAGCTCGGGGTTCGGAGAAAGGCCGGACCACAGGGTCTATTGTATTCAGCCTTACCATGCATTTCAGAAAGAGCCTGTTTCCACATCTCGAACCCGTCGCCTGTGACCTCCTGATCACATGGTAACAACTTCTCGGTTACCAAGGCTCCCATTCATTGCGAAAAGACATCTAGAATTTAAATCTTTTATGAATAGAGGTGAGTATAAGAGAAACCTCGGTTTGTAATAAACGACAAGCATGGTCTGGGTCGCAACAGCGTGAGATGCAGTAGCTAACACTCCTAGGTGCATGCTCTGACTTGAAATCATTGATTGTGGAATTGAACATGGTTGGCAAACAAGTCGTCTAATTCCTATTCGGACTTCACCTTTTTCACTCCTAAACACAACATATTTGCGTAACATAATGAGTAAATAGTCAGTAGTCATGCAACAATCGTGATGTATACGATAGATTTAAAGCGATATAGACAAACAAACAAGCACCAGAGATAAACCTCAAGAATACAAAAGAATCCCCCGCAACTAATCTCTTTGAGGAAACGAAGGTACTCCACCCCGTGGTAAGTAAATGCCTCCGGGGTTGACCTGTCACTCAGGAATCAAGAGTGAGCACTTGGACCATAATTGATAGTTCCGTTGATACTATCCTTTTGTTGTAGACAAACCAAAGTGGACACGAGAAGGTGTCCGAAGATTACCTCTAAATATATGTTTAAAGCGCCACTCAAAACCATGAAGGTCCTTGGCGACCAATTCCTGTGCTGGAGTCGGTTGGGTCATGTCCTACATACAAAATATAGTATCACAAGATCGACAGGTTTCCTGAAAATGTAACAACAACGGATCAAGTATATTACCAGGGGAGGTAAGCATTCGTTAGCATGTTTCCGGAAAATGGAAAATCCACCATGAGTGCTCGTATCCGATGCAGTTAGAACCTTGTAGAAGAAATGAACTTTGGGCCTCGGAGGCTCAGGAGGGGATGGGTCTGGATTAGTCGGCTCAACTTGCTAAATCGGATAAAACCAATTCTTTTAGACAAAATTGATCACCACAACATAGAAGAGCAAGTGAACACAACATAGTTTCACACAAGCAAGAAAATAGGTTCTTTAAGTTCTTACATCTGCTTCTGGCAACAACGTAATCTGCGCATAAACCTCATCGGTATCTTGCTCAGCCTACAACAATTTTCCATGTAAATTCTAAAGACAACTATAAAATCGAACTGGAGTTAGCTACGAACTTTGTCACTAATTTGTACCTACATAGCTCATAGCTAACACAAATTTTTGATGAAAGTGCAGCTAATTACCATAAGTTGAATGTCAAGAACGCGACAAAGGATCTTTGGTTGCAGATTGAACATTGGCATTCTCTGATTCAGCTCCCGGTTTGTTGATGCCTCCAACTATCCATACCATAAAATCAAATCGACAAAATGAATATAACGATCCACCAAAACACTACAAAATATCCAAGAGGAGATGAAAACGGAAAAGACACCCTTTGAACAAAACTCAATAATCAACCAACTTACAACAACATCATACCCAATGTGATAACATAACCGGGTCTGGAGAGAGTAGTGTGTACACATACCTTATCCCTAACAGAGGCGGAGTCAGGATTTGAACTAAGAGGATTCAACATTTGAAGAAAACCTAGCCAGCGGGGGTTCATCGCCTACTATAGGTACATCAAAAAATAATGTACAAATGGTATATTTTTCCATCGAAGGGGGTTCAGATGAATCTCCTAGCTCCGCCCCTGTCCGTAACTCAAGGTGGTAGAGAGGTAGAGAGGTAGAGAGGTCGTTTCCTAAAGACCCTCGACTCAAGTGCATCAATTCAAAGTAGTTGTAATCAAGGAAATACGGCAATGAAGAAAGCATGACGACTAATACAGAAAGCAATACAAAGCATACAGAAAAGGAACAATAACAATGTCATATGATAACAAACATCAAAAAGCAAGAAGCTAAACAAACAAGACTAATACTACGACACACACGGTGCTCCAAACTACCACCAAGCTTAATTCCACCTACAAATCGTGAGTCCTATGTTGCTCGGACTCTTCAAAAATGTCAATGGGTGGGTGTCAGATTCTTTAGAAATAGTGTATTTTTTGAGAATCCGACACGGGTGCGCAGTGGTGGAGCCAGAATTTTCATTAAGGGGTTCAGAAGTAAACATACGAACTAATTAAAACGTGACAATGTTCAACAACCTACTAACCTTCTACTCTAATCCTCGACCTATATAATCGACCAACTTGCACCCCATAACCAAAGGGAATCCAAGATTTAAACATCATGAGTTCGAGTTCGAAATTCTACCACAACATGTTCAAAATCTATTATTTATACTTATTTGGTAACTCATTTAACACATATAAATACATGATCTAAGCAAAAATTACTACTCAAAGCCAAAATCTTGAAACAAATTATTAATAACTATGAAACAAAAACAATAAAACATACTTGTTCCATATGACCTTGTGGAAAATAATAAACTCTTTCTTCATTTTTTGGAATATCAACTAATGGACCTGCACATAATCTCCATAACTCTTGATACAATTCATCTTCACCTGATCAAACATTTTTCACAACAAAAAAAGATTACAAAAATAATTTTACAAAAGCCTATATTATTTACTCTTTAATATATAATAACCAAAAGAAAAAAAAAACAGACCTTCAGCTGAGAAATTGTGAGACATAAAATAACCTTTATTTGCCATTAAATATAATGAAATAATTCCAAAAAAAAAAAAATATTATGACTAAAAGTTTGTATCTTTGTCACAAAGGAATATTAGACACAACTTCAAAATTAGGAACATTAAATCTTGCATTTGTCACCTCTAATGACAGACACTGAGACACAAC
This sequence comes from Capsicum annuum, assembly GCF_002878395.1. Classification (NCBI taxonomy): domain Eukaryota; kingdom Viridiplantae; phylum Streptophyta; class Magnoliopsida; order Solanales; family Solanaceae; genus Capsicum; species Capsicum annuum. The sequence continues at coordinate 255,062,285 of NC_061111.1, forward strand.
AATAAATTTGAAACATGTTTTGGTTGAACTTATATATATAAGTGCTTGGAAAAAAGGTGTGCAAAGTTTTTCGGGATAATTTTGTCATTTTGAATATTTTATACATGTGTTTTATCATGATGAATATTTTATGTTTTGTGTTTGCTATACTGTTATCTGTATCGAGTCGGGAAATTATCGAAAACAACCTCTTTACTTCATATTAAGTAGCGGTATGGTTTGCGTAAATATTACCTTCCTCAATCCCTACTATGTGAGACTATACTGGATGTGTTGTTGTTGTTGTTATTTTATCATGATAATATTATACTGTTTTATCATAATGAATATTTTATGTTTTGTGTCTGTTATACGGTTATTTGTACCGAGTCGGAGATCTATCGGAAACAACCTCTTTACTTCATATTAAGTAGTGGTATGGTCTACGTAAACATTACTCTCCCCAAATCCTACTATGTGAGAATATACTGGGTATGTTGTTGTTGTTATTTTATCATGCTAATGTTATACTATTTTATCATGATGAATATTTTATGTTTTGTTTCTGTTATACGGTTATCTATACAGAGTCGGGATCTATCGGAATCAGCCTCTTTACTTCATATTAAGTAGTGGTATGGTCTGCTTAAACATTACCCTCCTCAAACTCTACTATGTGAGAATATACTAGATGTGTTGTTGTTGTTGTTGTTGTTATTTTATCATGATAATGTTATACTATTTTATCATGATGAATATTTTATGTTTTGTGTTTGTTATACTGTTATCTGTACCGAGTCGGAGATCTATCGAAAATAGCCTCTTTACTTCATATTAAGTAGTGGTATGGTCTACGTGAACATTACTCTCCCCAAATCCTACTATGTGAGAATATACTGGGTATGTTGTTGTTGTTATTTTATCATGATAATGTTATACTGTTTTATCATGATGAATATTTTATGTTTTGTGTCTGTTATACAGTTATCTATACTGAGTCGGGATCTATTGGAATCAACCTCTTTACTTCATATTAAGTAGTGGTATGGTCTGCGTAAATATTACCTTCCTCAATCCCTACTATGTGAGAATATACTAGATGTGTTGTTGTTGTTGTTGCTATTTTATCATGATAATGTTATACTGTTTTATCATGATTTTATGTTTTGTGTCTGTTATACGGTTATCTGTACCGAGTCGGAGATCTATCGGAAACAACCTCTTTACTTCATATTAAGTAGTGGTATGGTCTACGTGAACATTACTCTCCCCAAATATTACTATGTGAGAATATACTGAGTATGTTGTTGTTGTTGTTATTTTATCATGATAATGCTTATATCATATTGGTCGGTTCATCGGAAATGGTCTGGTGATCAATACTCACTTCGATAAAGGTCGTTTTTTCTCGGTGTTTCTGTGCTATGAAATACGAATTCATGATTTTGAGTGTTTTATGTTTGTATTAGTACATGTTGATTTTTCTAAATTCAGATGACAGACTTCGATTGTTCTGAAATTTGGTTGGTCTATTGAAAATGGTCCGGTGATCAATACTCACTGTGAAAAGCGTTGTTTCTCTGGTGTTTTGGGGTCATGAAACACGAATTCATGATTTTGAGTGTTTTATGTTTGTATTAGTACATATTGATTTTTCTGAAATTAAATGACAGATTCCGACTGATCTAAAATTTGATGGGTCTGTTGAAAACGGTCTGGCGATCAATACTCACTGTGACAAGAGTCGTTTTTCTGATGTTTCGGGGTCATGAAACACGAATTCATGATTTCGAGTGTTTTATGTTTGTATTAGTACATGTTGATTTTTCTGAACTTGGATGACAGATTCCGATTGATATGAAATTTGGTCAGTCTATTGAAAACGGTCTGGTGACCAATACTTACTATGAAAAGCGCTGTTTTTTTGGTGTTTCGGGGTCATGAAACAAAAATTCATGATTTCGAGTGTTTTATGTTTGTATTAGTACATGTTGATTTTTCTGAATTTAAATGACGAACTTCGATTGTTCTGAAATTTGATCGGTCTATTGAAAATGATCTGGTGATTAATACTCACTGTGATAAGCGTTGTTTTTCTGGTGTTTCACGATCATGAAACACGAATTCATGATTATGGACGTTTTATGTGTGTACTTAGTACATGATAATTTTCCTAAATTCGATTGAGAGACTCTGACTAGCCTATTATTTAATCGACGCGTCAAAAATATATTTGATTAATCACATCTTTGGAATAAAATCCAGTTACCAAAGGATAATCAATACTCACAATGACAAATATCATATTTTGACATCTCTAGATCATGAAACACAAATTCATAACTTTAAATGTAGTATATTAGTATATGCTAACATATTTATAATTATTTTTTAAAAAATATACTAAAAGTTAGTATATCACCATCATACTAAAAAATGTTCTATTGAGTTGGAGTATATTATGTGAAGACCATCATAGGCAAATAGGAATATTAATTTACCATCCAAGTTGATATTGTTTAACTCTCTTAAAATTGATTCCACGTAAGCAAATCATGATTATTGGAATTTAGAAAGAAAAAAAATAAAATTATTAAGTGGCCATATATTATATATCCCTAGGATCATAGGGCCAATGACATCCTTTTGACCTTGACAAATGACTTTTCAAAAATGAGATTGGTTTTTTTTATTAATGCTTACATTAAAATAAACTGATTAACGTAGAATATTTTGTGCATTAAGTTGTTCATAATGTACAAATTATTTGGTGTCTGAAATTATTGACACGATACATTAATTTGAATTATATATGTAAGATTTATTAAAAACTGGTGCTTTCGGTCAAGATTTTTTTTTTTTTTTTTAAATTATGATTAAATTTCGAGAAATCTAATTAAAAATGAAAATTCAGATAGTACCACTATCCTCACACACACATGCGAAAAAGTTCTCCGTATTAGTTTGAGTCAAAAATAATGAACTAAGTTAAATCTGCAGAACCCGTCCTAGATCCTTCATTTGGCATAGGTCCTCAGACACATACGCAAAAAAATTCTCCGTATTATATACAGTTTGAGTCGAAAGTAATAAACTCAGTTAAATCTGCAGAACCCGTCCTAGATCCTTCATTGGCATAGGTTAGCTAGTACTCTTCATCACCGTCCTCACACACATATGGAGAAAAATTCTCCGTATCACACACAATTTGAGTCGAAAGTAATGAACTCAGTCAAATCTGCAGAACCCGTCCTAGATCCTTCATTGGCATAGGTTAGCTAGTATCCTTCATCACCATCACTATCACCGTCCTCACACATATACGCAAAAAGAATTCTTCGTATCACACACAATCTGAATAAAAAATAATGAATTCAGGTAAATCTGCAGAACCCATCCTAGATCCTTCAATTGGCATGGTTTAGCTAGTACCCTTCATCACCATCACTACTACCGTCCTCACACACATACGCAAAAAAATTCTTCATATCGCACACAGTTTGAATCGAAAGTAATGAATTCAGTTAAATCTGTAGAACCGTCCTGGATCCTCCATTTGTCATAGGTTAGCTTGCTAGCTTGCCACTTGTTCACTAGCAATGAACTTTAGATTATTTTTAAATAGGACATGATGACACAAGGCATGACGTGTAAACCATGGTTTCAATGTTTAATATACTATATTAATTTATTTAGTGGTGTTCCTTTTATTTCATAAACTAAACTAAACTTTATAGTACAAAAAGATAATTAAAGTTAAATTCATTATTACAGCTTGTTAGCAAATAATACAACAGTTTCATGCTACTTTAGTACTATGCATCTTTATTTGAGTATCTTTTTCTTTGTTTTAGAGGGTAGATGAGGCTCTAGGACGGCATCGTTAGAATTTTGAGAGTTAAATAAGGTTTTATCGTGATTTTTTTATTTTTAAATATAAAAATTTAGTTTTAAATTACTTAATTATATTCTTGGAATTGTACAAATTTAGAGATAGTTTTGGATTTTTTTTAATATACTACAACATAATTTGGTTGGAACCTCGTGCCGTGTTGCACTCAAAGACGAATTCAAAATTTAAGTCGACCGCGACGAAGGTTTATGATAGTGAGTGCAAACTTAGTATACATAAGCAAAATAGTGAAATGTTGTTGAAATACTAATGTGTCATTGTTTTGGACAGTTTTGTCACGATAAAAATTCATGACACATATTATTCAATTTGATTTGACAGGACTTATGGATTTATTTCTCAAACTATGACATCATCAAGCTCAAAAGTACGTGTACATATAAACTTAATTTACGTTTAATAAAACCTTTTACTTTCGTTTCATTTTGATGTGAAATTTGCCTAAGGTATCGTAATCAGAAATAGATGAATCTAACTAGAAAGAAAACAAAACAAAATAGAGCTATGGTTTTTGCTCACTTGAACTATATATATTTGTGGATCACACCTTATTAATGTTTGAATTGTATTATATGGGCTTGAAAGTTGGGCTTCCCATGGCCCACTTTTACTTCAGCCCAAACCACTATTGGGTTTTTTCGTGTCCGCTTCGTTCTTCCTCGTACTTGGAATTGCTATACTTGAGTCGGGAATCTTTTGAAAACAATCTCTCACAAAATAGTAAGAAAGTCTAAGATATACTCTATCCTTCCCAAACCTCATTTATGGGATTTCACTGGGTATGTTGTCGTCGTTCAATTTTTTATGTGCAAGATAGAGAACGTGCAAGAGAAAATAATTAAAGGGAAAAATAGCACAGAATTAATTCAAGCAGATAATGTCACATCATGTTCAAAGTATCTGGATTGGGCGAATGCAACAACTGATGTCAGAGTAATGATTTGACAAGAAAGATACGAAGATAGCGGAGTGATAGTGTGAGACTCCGCGTAATTTCTTCGTTCATCCACGAACTGATTTGAAGGGAGGCCTTGGAGTAACTGGTAAAGTTGTTGTCATGTGACCAGGAGGTCACAGGTTCAAGCGTTGGAAATAGCCTCTAGCAGAAATGCAACGTAAGGCTGCGTACGATATACCCTTGTGGTGGGGCCCTTCCCCGGATACCGCGCATAGCGATAACTTTAGTACACCGGACTTTCCTTTTTTTTTTTTTTATCCACGAACTGATTTACTATTTTTATCCATAGCTTCGAAGATGTATATAAACACACGCAAAAAAGAAAAAAAAAAAGTGACCATGAGATGATGGTTCACGCAGTGGCGGAGTTAGGATTTTTATTGAGAGGGTTCAGAACTAAACATACGAACTAGCCGAAGGGTGTTCAACATCTACTATATATATACCTAAAAAATATTTTAAACCATATAAAAATAATATAATTTCACATCGAAAAAGGTTTGGATAAACCTCGCATTGATAGATGAAAAGAAACAAAATTTACGTATAAAATATAGTAATACGCTTAATGACGTGAGACAATATTAAGAAAAATCATGTAAGTTCAATACATATCATATCATATAATATTAAAAATATTAAATTATGGGTTAAATAAGTTAGATGCTGACCAATTCTTTATTTATTTATTTAAGTTCATTTCCACTAATATTTATTTATTTAAGAAAAATAACAATGTTTGGTATAATAAGTAAACTTTGGGCTGACTGTTTCCACATGATATTGACAAGTCTAAATGCACACCTCGTGAATTGAAACTTAACTTAGCAACTAAGTTGTTGTTTTTTTTTTCTAAAAAATAAAAATAGACAAATACATAAATAAGAAATATTATTTTTTAAAGGCATAAAAAGTAGCATTTCTCGAGAAATAATTCTACTCTAATATTGATAAAAATATTTTTTTAATTGATTAATCAAGCACAAACTATTACTCTTTAATTAATAGTAAATAAGCATGTATTTTGGAAACTTCGAAGAGGAGCCTCGGAGAAACGGTTTAGTTAGTCTCAGTGTGATTTATCGGTTATACTTTTTAATCGTTGAAGTATTTATTAAGGCTTGTAATTTGTATTAGCGTAAGCTATCGACATCACATTTCTTGAGGTGTTCTTCCACCCAAATCATGCTAATACGAAATATTTTATGCACCAAACTGCCTTTTGAAGCAGATTTTTGAAACTTACTTAACATATTATAAAATATAGTATATGATTATCTCTCCTAATTGTTAGCCAACCCAATAATCGTCATTAAATTAACTCAAAACTAAAATATTTTCTTGAATAAGCTCAATAATATATAGAAGAAAGTACAATTTTTTTCCCCACACAAATTTTAGAAGGAAATTTATAAATAGTTTAATGGAATATTGAACTACTTATACATACATTAATTAATAAATAATGACGTTTGATCTTTCTTTTTTTTTTTTTTTCTATTTAGGGAATTAATTAATAAACAATGATGTCCTTTTCTCTAAACCGTGTTTTTGTCACCTAAAATAACCCCACACAGTGAAATCCTTATTCCACTTTCTTCTATTTTAGACGAATTTCATATCGGATTGAAAAAAATAAATAAAAGATTTTATAAGATATAATATGAATTTACGTGATATAAAAATTTTGAATTGGATAATGACGTAATTCAATAAATAAATTTTTGAGATATTCATGAGAAAGAAAAAACCAAATGAGTTTGTAAGGCAAACCATACAATCACATGATATTCATGCTCTTGAAATAAATTTATAAAAGTTATACGTAGAATCAAAGCGAGCAATACTTGTCATGAACTTCAAAAGATTTATCGAGCAATCAATAATAATTTATGCAAAGACACATGTTATTTATTTTTACTAGTTTAACGTAATTAATTATTAACAACAATAATAATAAATCATTATAATTTTATAAATAAAATTTAAAGAAGGTGTAGTGTGCAAAGATAAAAAGATCGTTTTTATAGTCAGTTGGCTAATAAAATAAATCAAATCAAATATGGAAAAGAATGATTATTAATTATATGAAAAAGAAATTATTAGTCTCTTCGTTTCATTTTAGTTAGGCACATATTATTTTACATGGTGATTAAAAAAATCATAAAATGAATGATGAATTTTATTATTTTATCCTTTATGCATTTTAATGATATTCATGGAGCATATTAATGAATATCAAAGTTGCAATTGTTTACATTTAATATATTTTAATAATTATAGAGTAAAATGAGAAAAGATCAATCAATTCTATTTTAATGATATTCATGGAGCATATTAATGAATATCAAAGTTGCAATTGTTTACATTTAATATATTTTAATAATTATAGAGTAAAATGAGAAAAGATCAATCAATTCTATTCTGATTAGTAAGTGATTTAATTGGGATATTTACTTTTCGTAAGATGATCAATTAAAATAAGACGAACCGAGTAATCATTTATAATGCAATCAAGTACTTATTACTTTCCCGTCATTCATCTTTACTTGTCTACATTATTAATAACAAATATCCAACATTATCCAATTTAAAATTTAATAAATCATTTTAGTCTTACTATACAATTCATTATCTAATATATCTCCTAATCATTCAATTTTTTAATATTTAATAGTGATAAAATTAAAATTATTCATATCTAGGGGTGGACGTTCGGTATTCGGTTCGAAATTTTCAAATTTCGGATTTAGTAATTCAGTAATCGGTATTTGAACGTAGATACCATATACCATACTTATAAATATCAATTTGGTAATCGGTAAATTAAATTTTGATTCGTTACGGTATTTGGTAATACCATATTGAAATTGAAGATGTGCAAATGTATGTTTAAACTTCAAATAGTATATTTAAAAGAAACCCTATTTAGCATTATTTTTGTTGCTTTTACGAATATATTACCAAGGTGTAAGAGATTCTTTGAAATGACTAATACTATTATTTATTGGGTTGATTAGACATATCGTATATATATGTAATTCGGTATTCTGTAAATACCGAATACCAAACAGTATTAATATTTTGTACCAAACTCAATCCCAAATATTGAAATATTAAAATTTTATTTCTAAATATCATACCAAATATCGAATTACCAAATACCAATTACCAAATTTTTCAATTCCAGTTCGATAATTCGATTTTCGGTATCTAATTCCTCTCATTTCTAGGAAACTTCCTCTACCGCGTTTACTCAACTCCCTTACCCCATCCCCTCGACCCCACCTACCCCACCCACACGTAGAGAATTTCATATAATTCACCTATAAAGTAACTGAAAAAGAAGAAGCTATATAGTGTATTGTTTTAATCCAACATTAAATCTTTATAGCAAAGTTTTTCTGTATCTGAATCATCACAGAAAAATTTTCATCTGTACTTCTTTTAGTTGAATATTCAATCTTTGTAGCAAAAAAGAGTCCAAAAAAAATTTAAAAAAATGGAGAACAATAACTCATCTTTCTACCAATTCAGTGATAACCTACGTTTACATACAAACAACTTACCAAATTTATCATCAAATGATTCAATATGGAGTATCAACAATCATGTACTACTACCAAAAAAGCCTCAAGAAAGAAGAAACTTTGATATTAGAGTAGGTGGTGAAATTCATGCAAAAAATCCACCAAGAAATTACAATCTTTTTAGTAATGATGGTTGGAAGATTGCTGACGTGGCAGCTGCTCATGGTGGTGGTGGTGGGGTTGGTTTAAATGGTGGATTTAATAAAGGGGTTTATACAAACACTTTGAGTTTTAATAATATTGCATTGGACACCGCGCATGGCAGGAGGTTTAGTGCGTCGAGCTGCTCTATGGTGAGTAAGAAGAGTGGAAAAGGTGGTAATTTTGAGGATGATTATGGATTTGTGAATAAATTTGGGAAGAAAAATAGTAAGGTTAATAGGGAGAGTAATAAGGATTTGAGTGGTGGTGGTAATAATGAGAATAAGAAGTTTAAGACTTTGCCAGCATCAGAATGTTTACCAAGAAATGAAACTGTTGGTGGATATATATTTGTTTGTAACAATGATACTATGCATGAGAATCTCAAAAGAGAGCTCTTTGGTAAGTTTTTTTTTTTTTTTTTTTTTTTTTCCATTTTTTCATGTTTCAGTTATCGCATTATTTCGTTGTTGTTCCTCTTTTGGATACCTTATGTTGGTTTCCGTGAAGGAGCCTTGGAGTAACTGGTAAAGTTGCTGCCAAGTGATGAAAATAGCCTCTGGCAGAAATGCAAGGTAAGATTGCGTAGAATACATCCGATGTTGCGCATAGCGAGAGCTTTAGAGGAGCATTGGAGTAACTGGTGAAGTTGCTGCCGTTTGATCAAGAGGTCACAGGGTTCAAGCCTTGAAAATGGCCTCTGGCATAAATGCGAGGTACTGCTGCGTAGAATACATTCTTGCGGTGGTGGGGCCCTTCCCTTGATCGTGCGTATAGCGGGTGTTTTAGTGCACCGAGCTGTACTTTGCCCTTTATTGTTTTCCATGTTAATTGACATGTTTTCTATGCAGTCGTATGTCCTTTTCATAACTGCTTTGATTTGCTGCATTTGAGTCGAGGGTTGAAACAACCTTCTATACCTTTATGAGGTAATATAGCTGAGGCGATCACAACTATTTTGGGATTGGGGCGTAGTTGATACATAAACGTGCCCTTTAGCTTGGCTTCAACTTGTATTTATGCCCTCTGCGCACAAGTAGGCACTTAAACTTGTGTCCAAAGTAGGAGGTTATAGATGCGATATATGCGGCCAAGTTAATGGGCACGTTTATGTATAACTCCTTGATATTTTGATTGAGTTTACTAGATTTAATAGGTATATATGCACCTAGCTAATTGCTAGTACGAGATCACTGTAAAGCTAGTTAAGCAATTTTAGGACTCAGTATTCTCGAACTTGTTTCACTAGCAAGTTTGTGTTTCAATTTTGCTGTTTTAAAGTTGGTAATGGAACATAGGAATTTTCGCGATACGTTGTTCCAGTAGTTTCATATAAGAGAATTTCATACTGCTTGTGTTCGCGGTTAAACTCAGTAACATGAGTTTCACAGATGTAGGTGGTCTCAAATCCGTTAGCTTAGAAATAGTTTGAACTAAGATGAATCTCTGAACGCTATAAATGGTGTGGATATGTAGTTATTCTTCAGCTCGCGCAACAAAAGAAGTAAGTAAAATCGACATTTTTTCTGATTTCTGTCTCTGTTGCATTTCAGGTTTGCCACCTCGATACAGGGATTCAGTTCGCCAAATAACACCGGGGTTGCCTCTTTTCCTCTACAACTACTCGACACACCAGCTTCACGGAATTTTTGAGGTTTGTGTCTCTCTGTTTTTTCCATTTCGTGGTCGTAAATCTTTTATATATATTGTTTGGTCATTTAACTCGATGATACATGGATCGTTTTGTAGGCTGCAAGCTTCGGTGGGTCTAACATTGATCCTACAGCTTGGGAGGACAAGAAGAACACTGGTGAATCGCGCTTTCCTGCTCAGGTAAGAAAGCATGTTTTTAGTTTTTGTGCAGAATTTCATTCGGATATTTTACTGCTATCATACGAATTAATAGCATCCCGTCACCTAAAAGAGGGGCAGCATCCCGGT
>NC_061111.1:255075806-255151198 GCF_002878395.1 Capsicum annuum
TGAAAATCACATTCAATGGAGATTGGGATGTCAAAAGGCTCAATCACTCCACGACACCACTTAGAAATTTGATTATGAGGTGGTGGATTCTTGAGCATAAAAATGAAGCACATAAGTAGGTTCTTCATGCTATTCCCATATTCATTTGTTGAAACTTATGAAAGAAAAGATTTTGTTGTGAAATATAGAGGTGAGACATCCAACTTGACTAGAGTGAAATTTCAAATTTTCAAGAAGACATTTTGTACTTGAAAAACTTGGTATGATCAATTTTTGAAGAAGAAAGCTAAAGAGGATCAAAGAGACACCTTGAAGTTTTGTATATTTTTGTACTAGATGAGTTAGAAACTCATTGTAGTGCATCTACATAAGCTTCACCTATGTTCTATCCTTCTTCACCTAAGCTATATCGTTATAGGTATATACTTTTTGAAGATGTTCTTTTTATTTGAGTTTTTTCCTTTAATTGTAAAGGGCTAAGGGGAGCGTTGGAGTAACTGGTAAATTTGCTGCCATGTGACTAGGAGGTCCCGGTTCAAGCCTTGGAAACAGCCTCTGGCAGAAATGCAAGGTAAGGCTACGTACAATACACCCTTGTGGTGGGGTTCTTTCCCCGGATCCCGCACATAGCGAGATCTTTAGTGCACCGAACGACCTGTTTCCAAACCCCACTAGGTGGAAATATACCGGGTACATTGTTATCCTTTACTTGTAAAGGGAGAGTCTCCCTCATTTATGCATTCCTAGTTTACTTGTACTTGAGAGGTGTCCTCTTTTCTTAGGTATTTAGTTTCTAGGTTTATTTCTAGCATTGGAAGTTACAGTCTTTATTAGGATAGTTGCCTCATGACCAACCTTAGGACAGAGGTAAAGTTTTATGTACCCTCTCCTTGTACTTTTTATTATGATAAGGCTTGAGGGGGTGTAACTCAAACCTTGACCGCCATGGGATGTGAGAGCCTCAGGTATGGTCCATTCCCCACCCCCCACCCCCCCAAAAAAAGAAACCCCAAATCCTGAATCAAATTTAGCTTGGCATCGAGATGTAGTTGTTGTGCCATATGGATGACTATGTTCTTTCTAGACTCGAACCAATCTTTTAGGTACAACCATTATTATTTGGGAGTTGTGGAAGAAAAAGAATAGCGATAATCACGGAGAGAAAATAACTGAATGTTACTTAAGTGCATTGGAATTTACCTTTGGATAATTGGTTAAAATTCAACATGGATGGAGTGTGCAGAGGTAATCCAGGTAGAAGTTCTTATGCTTTTTGTGTTAGAGATCTTCTTAGTGATTTGGTATATGCAGAAGCAAAGGAAATAAGACAAGGCAGAAACACATTTTTAGATACTGCAACAATTCTAGAGGATGCTTGGCATTGTGTAGCTCATAAGGCACATCACACCGATTTGGCCCGAAAATGGCCCGTTCGCGACGTTTCGCCTGTTTGACCACACAAATCGCCCCGCTCACCCCAAAGGCCCATACTAGGCCGCTCCCCAGCCTGGATAGGGTAGCCCGGTTGAATTTTGGCCAAAATCACGCCCGGCCATCGGGATCACCCCGAAAATTGAGGGCTAGCACACTGATTTGGCCCGAAAATTATCCGTTCGCGCCGTTTCACCCGTTTGACCACCCAAACTGCCCTGCCCGCCCCAAAGGCCCACTTTAGGTCGCTCCCCAGCCTGCCTAGGGCAGCCTAGTCGATTTTTGGCCAAAATCACGCCCGACATCCAAGGCCTACCCAGAAAACCATAGTACACCGATTTGGATCGAAAATAGTTCATTCGCGGCGTTTCGTCCGTTTGACAACCGAAATAGCCCCGCCACTAGGCTGCTTCCCAGCCTTCCTGGTGCAGCCTAGTCAATTTTTGGCCGAAATCACGCCCGTCCCCTAGGCCCATCCCTAAAACCGTTGGCTAAGCACACCAATTTAACCTTAAAACAACCCATTCTTGTCGTTTCGCCTGTTTGACCACTCAAACCGCCCCGAAAACTACAAAAGCCCACACTAGACAGTTTCTCAGCCTGCCTGGGATAACCCAGTTGATTTCCGGTCAAAATTATGCCCGACCCTTGGCCCACCCCAAAAACTGTGGGCTATAGCACACAGATTTGGCCCAAAAATGGCCCGTTCCCGTCGTTTCGCCTATTTGACCACCCAAACCGCCCCAAAAACCATAAAGGCCTACACTAGGCTGCTCTCCAGCTTCCCTAGGGCCGACCAGTTAATTTTCAGCCAAAATCACCCCCGGCCTCTGGCCCACCCTAAAAACCGTGGGCTATAGCACACCGATTTGGCCCAAAAATGACCCATTCGCACTGTTTTGCCCGTATGACCACCCAAACCGCCCCGAAAACCATAAAGGCCCACACTAGGCCACACTCCAGCTTCCCTGGGACAGCTCGGTCGATTTTTTGTCAAAATCACTCCCAGTCCCTGAGCCCACCCCAAAAATCGTGGGCTATAGCATATTAATTTGGCTCGAAAATTGCCCTTTCGCGCCCTTTCACCCGTTTCGCTACCTAAACCACCACAAAAACCATAAAGGCCTATACTAGGCTGCTCACCAGTATTCCTGGGTCACCCCGATCAATTTTCGACTAAAATCATGCCCAGCCCCCGAGCCCACCCCAAAAACTGTAGGCTATAACACACCGATTGAGCTAGAAAATAGTTCGTTCATGCTGTTTCGTCGGTTTGACCACCCAAACCGCCCCAAAAACCATAAAGGCCTACACTAGGTCGCTCCTCAGCCTCCTTGGGGCAGCCTGGTTGATTTGAAGCCAAAATCACGCCCGACCCCCTGGCCCACCCTAAAAATTGAGGACTATAGCACACCGACTTGGCTTAAAAATAGCCCGTTTGCACTGTTTTGCCCGTTCGGTCACCCCAAAAACTATAAAGGCCCACACTAGGCTGCTCCCCAACTTGTCTAGGGCAGTCCAGTTGATTTTCAGCTAAAATCATGCCCGGCCCTAGGCCCACCCCAAAAACCGTGGGCTATAGCACACAGTTTTGGCCCAAAATGGCTCGTTCCCACAGTTTTGCCCATTCAACCACCCAAACCGACTGAAAACCATAAAGGCCCACATTAGGCCGTTCCCCAGCCTCCTTGGGGCAACCCGATTAATTTTCAATCAAAATCACGCCCGAACCCTTGCCCCACCCCGAAAATCATGGGCAATAACACATCCATTTGGCTTGAAAATGACCCATTCGCACCGTTTGAGTACCTAAATTACCCCAAATATCATAAAGGCCTACACTAGGCCGCTCCCCAGCCAGCCTGGTAGATTTTCAACCAAAATCACACCCGGTCCTCGGGCCCACGCCAAAAATCGTGGGCTATAGCACACCGATTTGGCCCAAAAATAGTCTGTTTGCGCTGTTTCGCCCGTTTGACCACCCAAACCGCCCCGAAAACCATCAAGGCCCACACTAAGCCGCTCTCCAGCCTCCCTGGGGATACTCGGTCGATTTTTGGCCAAAATCACACCCGGCCCCTTAGCCCACCCCAAAATTCGTGGGCCATAGCACATCGATTTGGCCCAAATATGGCCCTTTCGTGCCGTTTCGCTCGTATGACCACCCAAATCGCCTCGAAAACCATAATGACCCACACTAGGCCGCTCCCCAACCTCCCTAGGGTAGCCCGATCAATTTTTAACTAAAATCACGTCCGACCCCTGGCCTACCCCGAAAACCATAGGCTATAGCACACGAATTTGGCCTAAAAATGGCCCGTTCTCGCTGTTTCACCTGTTTGACCACCCACACCGCCCCGAAAATCAAAAAGGCCCACACTAGGCCGCTCCCCAACTTCCCTGGGAGAGCCCGATCAATTTTTGACCAAAATCATGTCCGACCCCCTGGCCCACCTCAAAAACCGTGGGCTATAGCACATCAATTTGCCTTTCAAATAGCCCATTCGCACCGTTTCACCTATTTGACCACCCAAACCGCCTCGAAAACCATAAAGGCCCACACTAGGCCGCTCCTCAGCCTCCCTGGAGAAGCCCGATTAATTTTGGCCCAAAAATAGTCGGTTCGCGCTGTTTGACCACCCAAATCGCCCTAAAAATCATAAAGGCCCGCACTAGGCCGTTCCCCAGCCTTCCTAGGGCAGTTCGATTGATTCAGCTAAATTCATGTCCGGTCCCCGAGCAACCTCAAAAACTGTGGGCTATAACACATTGATTTGGCCCAAAAATAGCCCGTTTGCGCCGTTTCTCCCGTTTGACCACCCAAACTACCCCAAAAACTATAAAGGCCCACTCTAGGCCGCTCCTCAACTTTCCTATTACAGACCAGTTGATTTTCGGTAAAAATCCTGCACGGCCCCCAAACCCACCCCAAAAACCGTAGGCTATAGCACACTAATTTTTCAAAAAAATAACCCATTCGCACCGTTTTGCCTGTTTGACCACCCAAACCACCCCAAAAATCATAAAGGCCTACACTAGGCCGCTCCCCAGCCTCCCTGGGCAGCCCGACCAATTTTTGACAGAAATCATGCTCGAGCCCCTGGCCCACCCCAAAAACCATGTGTTATATCAATGGCCCCTTCGCGCTGTTTTGCCTGTTTGACTGCCTAAACTGTCCCGAAAACCATAAAGGCCCACTTTAGGCAGCTCCCTAGCCTCTTTGGGGTAGCCCGATCAATTTTCGGCCAAAGTCACACCCGACCCCAGGCTCACCCCGAAAACCGTAGGCTATAGCACACCAGTTTTGCCCGAAAATGGCCTATTCGCCCTGTTTCGCCCGTTTGACCACCCAAACTACCCCGAAAATCATAAAGACCCCTACTAGGTCGTTCCCCAGCCCCCTTAGGGCTGCCCTGTTACCCACCCTGAAAATCGTGGGCTATAGCACACCAAGTTTGCTCGAAAACATCCCCTTCGCGCGGTTTTGATCGTTTGACCACCCAAAACACCCCCAAAACCATAAAGGCCCACACTAGATTGGTCCCCAGCCTATTGATTTTCAACCAAAATCACGCCCAGCCCCCGTACTCACCCAAAAAATAGTGGGCTATAGCACAACGATTTGGCTCGAAAATGGCCTGTTCGCGTCGTTTCGCCCGTTTGACCACACAAACCACCCCGAAAATCAAAAAGGCCCACACTAGGCCACTCTCCATCCTCCCTGTCGTAGCCTGGTCAATTTTTGGCCAAAATCACGCCCATCTTCCTGGACCACCCTGAAAACTGCGGTCTATAGCACACCTGCCCATAAATAGCCCATTCGTGCTGTTTTGCCCGTTTTAACACCCAAACCGCCCCAAAAACCATAAAGGCCCACACTAAGACGCCCCCGCCAAAATCATGCCCGACCCCCAGGCCTACCCCAAAAACCGTAGGCTACAGCTTATCGATTTGGCCTGAAAACAGCCAATTCTCGCCGTTTCGCCCGTTCAACCACCCAAACCGCCTTGAAAACCATAAAGGCCCATACAAGGCCATTCCCCAGCCTCCCTAGGGAAGCCCGATCAATTTTTGGCCAAAATCACGCCTGGCCCCGAGCCCACCCCTAAAACTGTGGGCTATAGCACACCGATTGGGCTTGAAAATAGCCTGTTCACGCTATTTCATCTGTTTGACCACCCAAACCACCTTGAAAATAATAAAGGCCCCTACTATGCCGTTCTCCAGCTTTCCTGGGGTAGCCCGATCGATTTTTGGCCAAATTCACGCCCGGCCCCGGGCACACCCCTAAACCGTGGGCTATAGCACACCGATTTAGCCTGAAAATCACCCGTTCACATCGTTTCGCCCTTTCGACCACCCAAATCGCCCTGAAAAATATAAAAGCCTACACTACGCTGCTCCCCAGCCTTCCTGGGGCAGTGCGATCAATTGTTGGCCAATATCACGCCCAACCCTCTCTTCCACCCCAAAAATTGTGAGCTACAGAACATCGATTTGGCCCAAAATGGCCCACTCGCGCTGTTTCGCACGTTTGACCACCCAAACTGCCTCAAAAATAATAAAGGCCAAAACTAAGACACTCCCCAGTTTCGCTGGGGCGGCACAATTGATTTTTGGACAAAATCACGCCCGACCCCGGGCCCACACCAAATATTATGGGCTATAACACATCAATTGGGCCTGAAAATTATCCGTTCGCGCTGTTTCGCCCGTTTGACCACCCAAAATACCCCAAAAACCATAAAGGCCCACACTAGGCTGCTCCCCAGCCACTCTGGGGCAGCCTAGTCAAATTTTTGCCAAAATCACGCCTGACCCCCGAGCCCACCCCAAAAATTATGGGCTGTAGCGCACCGATTTGGCCTGAAAAATGTCTTCTTCGTGTCGTTTCACCCATTTCACCACCCAAACCACCCCGTAAACCAAAAAAGCCCACACTAGGCCGCTCCCCAGCCTTCCTAGGGCAGCTCGATTGATTTTTGGCCTAAATCACTCCCGGCCCCCATGCCCACTCCAATAATCGTGGGCTATAGCACACAGATAATGGCCCAGTCATGTCATTTCACCCATTTGACCACCCAAACTGCCTAAAAAACCATAAAGGCCCACACTAGGCTGCTTCTCAGGCTCCTTAAGGCAGCCCAGTCGATTTTGGGCCAAAATCATGCACGGGCCCACCCCAAAAAATCGTGGGTTATAACAGATCAATTTAGCTAAAAAATGGCCCGTTCGTGCCGTTTCACCCGATTGACCACCCAAAACCACCATGAAAACTATATAGACCCATACTAGGCCGTTCTCTAACCTTTTTGGGAGAGCCCAATTGATTTTTGGCCAAAATCACACCCGACCCTCTGGCCCACTTTAAAAACCGTGGGCTATAGCACATCAATTTGGCTCGAAAATGGTCCGTTCGCATTGTTTCACCCATTTGATCGCCCAACCGCCCTGAAAACCATAAAGGCCTATACTAGGCCGCTCCCCAGCCCCTCTGGGGCAGCCCGATTGATTTTCGGCAAAAATCACGCCCGGCCTCCTAGCCCATCTTAAAAACCATAGGCTATTATAGCACACCGATTTGGCCCAAAAATGGATCTTTCGGGTTGTTTCGCCCATTTGACCACCCAAACAGCCTCAAAAACCATAAAAACCCACACTAGGCCGCTTCCTAGTCTCCCTGGGGCAGCCCGATCAATTTTCGACCAAAATCACACTCGACCCACGATCCCACCCCAAAACCCGTGGGCTATAACACATCGATTTGGCCTAAAAATGTCCTCTTCACATCTTTTCGCCCGTTTGACCACCCAAATTTCCCTGAAAACCATCAAGGCTTACATTAGGCCGCTACTAGTCTCTCTAGGGCAACCCGGATGATTTTCAGGCAAAAACACTCCCGACCCTTGAGCCTACCCCAAAAACCATGGGCTATAGCACACTGATTTGACCCAAAAATAGCTCGTTCGCGCTGTTCTGCCTATTTGACCACCCAAACCGCACCGAATACCATAAAGGCCCACACTAGTCCGCTCCCCAGCCTCCCCGAGGCAGCCCGATCAATTTTTGGCCAAAATTATGCTTGGACCCTAGGCCCACCCCAAAAATCGTGGGCTATAGCACATCGATTTGTCCTAAACACGACCCGTTCACGTTGTTTTGCCCATTTGATCACCCAAACCACCTCGAAAATCATAAAGGCCGACACTAGGCCGCTCCCCAGCCTCCCTGGGGTAGCCCAGCCGATTTTTGACCAAAATCACGCCCGACCCTCGGGCCCACCCTAAAAACCGTGGCATATAACACATCGATTTGGCCAGAAAATAGTCTGTCCGTGCTATTTCGCCTGTTTGTGCCACCCAAACCACCTCGAAAACCATAAAGACCCGCACTAGGTTGCTCTCTAGCTTCCCTAGGGCAGCCGGTCGATTTTTTACCAAAATCACTCCTGGGCCCACCCAAAAACAGTGAGCTATAGCACACTGATTTGGCCCAAAAATGACCCCCGAGCTCACCCCCAAAATCGTGGGCTATATAGCACACCGATTTAGCACAGAAATATCCCATTCACACCGTTTCGCTCGTTTGACCACCTAAACCGCCCCGAAAACCATAAAGGTCCGCACTAGTCCGCTCCCCAGCCTCCCCAGGGCAGCCTGGTCGATTTTTGGCTAAAATTATGCCCCGGCCCACCCCGAAAACCTCTGGATATAGCACACCGATTTAGCCCAAAAAGGCCCGTTCACGTCGTTTTGCCTCTTTGACCACCCAAACCGCCCCGAAAACCATAAAGGCCCACACTATGCAGCTCTCCAGCCTCCCTGGGGCAGCCCGATCGATTTTTAGCCAAAATCACGGACCCACCCCAAAAACCGTAGGCTATAGCACATCGATTTGGCCTGAAAATGGTCTGTTCTCGTCGTTTCACCCGTTTGACCACCCAAATCGCCGGGAAAACCATAAAGGCCCACACTAGGCCGCTGCCCAGCCTCCCTGGGGCAGCCCGATCGATTTTCGGCCAAAATCACGCCCGCCCCCTGGACCCACTCCAAAAAACGTGGGTTATAGCACACCGATTTGGCCCGAAAACGGTTCGTTTGTGCCGTTTCGCTTGTTTGACCACCTAAACCGCTCCGAAAACCATAAAGGCCCACACTAGGCCGCTCCCTAGGACAACCTGGTTGATTTTCGGCATATATATATATATTGCGATATTTTATATTTATTAATTTTATTTACCGTTAATAATTACTTATATTATCAAAGTATTGAATTTGAACTCATATTATTTGGACTCTTCCAAAGCTTAGGCCCTAGGGTCATATGTACTTCATCGATTATTATTGAAGTTAATGCATTATTATTATTCCAACGGTCTAAATCTTTTAAATTTTGCATTCAAATTTTAAAAAAAAAAAAAACTTCAAGAAATTTCTATCTCCTCAGTACACATTTTATTTAATTTTTTCTATAATCTTAGTAAGTGGCGGACCATGAATTTAAGGTTGTGGATGTTCAAAATTTTTTATAAAAAATAGTATGTAGCTGTAGGGATTCAAACCTAGAAAACTGAACATGAGAGTCACATCCTCAAGCCACTGCACCCAACCATATGATTGTTCTCTGGGTGTTTTTTAAAAAATTATACCATTTATTTTATGTTTCTTATATAATTATACCTAATCTACGTGGAGTTTAGTGGATGCCGGAGCACCCCAAAATTACACATGGGTCCGCCCCTGATCTTAGTATCTTTTATTTGATATTTATTAGCTCGATTAATTTGAATTTGTGTCTAGCAAAGTTCATTTAACAATGAATCACTAGATGAAATAGCATTCACTAAACACTTTTCAATGTTGTTTCACCTCTGAAATTCGAAACTCTATAACAACAGTTGTTTTTTAGTTAAAAGAATCGAAAAATAGTTAGAGTATTTGTGAATTTACTCGAAACACTACCCATCAGAAGTTTCATTTTTAAAAGAGTAAAGCATCTAATATCCCCTGAACTATGATCAAATTTGCTACGACACACTCCAACTTCACGGAGGTCCTATTACTCCCATGAACTAAATTTTAGCGTATTGTTATCAATCTTTTTAGTTAATGTAGCACCTTTTGTCAACCTTTTAAACTGACGTGACACCTTTAATGTGGGCCCATTTTATCGAATAATTAATTTTCATGTGGTACACCTACTACTCTTCATCAACTTGTCTTTTTACTCATCTAAATCCGTGACTCCCTTGAATTTAGCTAAAAGATTCTTTTGTCACTAACTATTTGTACTATTGTCTCCCAATTTATTCTACATAAATTCATCTTTTTGATATTCAAATAAATGTTTTTTTTACTTATTCATATGTCATTTAAATATTTTAAACTGTTATTTTTCAAAAACATTAGAAATTACATGTTTGAATATAATAAAAATAATAAATTCAGTATAATTTCACGAATGAGGTTTAAAGATAGTACAGTGCATATGTAGACCTGCTCTCAATCTTATAGAGATAGAACAATTATTTGTGATAGACGCTAAACTCAAATAAAACATTTTCAAACAGTTTGAAAAACAGAATATATATATGGGATCATTAACAATAACGAAATAATGTGAAATAGAGAGTATTACACAACAGAACAGAAGAAAGAACAATAACGACAAAGAAATAACACGATAATTAATCGGAGCAGAAAAAACAACGACGAAATTCGAAAGTACGATGAACATTAGAAAATTGACTCCTGAAAGCTGAACAACGATAATAATAACATATTTTAGGTGGAGTCAGGATTTCAACTAGAAAACCTAGCCGAAAAGGTCTAACACCTACTATAGATGCATAAAAGTTATTTTTAATCATATATAAATGATATATTTTTCCATCGAAAGGGTTCGGACGAATCCCCTACCAAATAGTTGGTTCCGCCCCTGCATATGTAGTATAATCTCACAAGTAGGGTTTGAGAAGAATACGATATATACAGACCTTATCTCTACTTTCTCGGGGTAGAGAAAAGTCGTTTCTGATAGAGCATTAACTCGAAAACCGAATTACAACAACAACAACAATATACCCAGTGTATTCCCACCTAGTAGGGTCTGGGGAGGGTAAAGCGTACGCAGATCATACCACTACCTCATGAGAAGTAGAGAGGTTGTTTTCGATAGACTATGTCACTTAAATATGGAATTAGGAAGTAATTAATATATATATATATATATATATATGCCACTTTAGCTCAGGGGTTCATCCGAACCCTTTTCGACGAAAAATTATACTCCCTCCGTTTCAAATTATGTGTCATCATTTCCTTTTTAATCCGTCCCAAAATAAGTATTGCCTTTTCTTATTTGACAACTTTTTAAAGGCACAATTACCCTTTTACCCTTATTGATCCCACTTAATTAAAAAAAAAAAATACTGGCACATTTTTTGATAAAGGATAATTTGGTAAACTTTACCAAGTCTTCCCTTATTTCTTAAACTCCATGCCCGATCAAATGGTGACACATAAAATGGAACGGAGGGAGTACTATTTATATATACATGATTAAAATTTTCTTTTATGTATACATAGCTAACGTCAAACCTCCCTTCGACTAGTTCATATATTTATTTCTAAACCCTTAGTAAAACTTCCCTCTCCGCCACTATATATATGCACACATTCTCACAAATAATTTTACTACAAAACTTATTTTCTCTTTCATTCATTGAACACAAATTTTTGCAATGGGAAACTGCAATTGTTCAATGAAAGGAGTAACAAAAGATACAAGAAAATCATCAAGTGACTTAAATTATGCTTGTGTTATGACAAATTCAGGTGAAATATTAAACCTTAAAGGTCCCAAATTAGTTAGACAAGTGTTGAATGAATTCCCAGGTTACAATATTTTCAGTTCAAATTGTTTGTCTTCACCATTACATGATCAAGAAGTGTTAGTTGATGGACAATTTTACTATCTTCAACCTGTAATTGAAAAAGAAAACAAAGAGGAAATTGGAGTATCATCTATGGAAGTTTTGCCTGCTCAACAACAAGGTTCGTTCGAGTTCTGTTTCATTTTATGTGACACTTTTACTTTTTTATTTTATTTTTTGCATTTTTTTATTACTGGTTATGTTGTTTGGACTTTTCAAAAATGTTGGGTTGGTGTTTGGTTTTAGATGGTTTATGTTGTTTTTGGAGAATCTGACATCATATTAACTGACATCTCTCTTTTCCTCTTCATTTGTTTTATGTTTTTCCTCAGTAAACATCTACATATAGTGGTTTTAAAGTGTGAAATTCTGACAAAGTGGTTTCGGATGAACCTCTTACGTCCCCTAGCTTCGTTTTTAACCGCATATATAGTGGTTTTAAAGTGTGAAATTCTGACAAAGTAGCTTCAGATGAACCTCTTCCGTCCCCCTAGCTTCATTTTTAACCACATATATAGTGGTTTTAAAGTGTGAAATTCTGACAAAGTAGCTTCAGATGAACCTCTTCCGTCCCCCTAGCTTCGTTTTTAACCGCATATATAGTGGTTTTAAAGTGTGAAATTCTGACAAAGAGGCTTCAGATGAACCTCTTACGTTCCCCTAGCTATATTGTATTTCCTAAAATGATATACTGACAATATCTCTTTAAGGAAAGTTATTTTCGCGCAATAAAAGCCTTTATTTTAATTTTTTTTTTCTTTGCTATTTCTTAACAGGTGTTTGGAGAGTGAAGCTAATTATAAATCCACAACAACTAGAAGAAATATTTTCAGAAGAAGGAAATACAGAAGCATTAATTGAACAAATGAGAATTGCTGCAAATATAAGTTCAATTGGAAAGCATACAAGAAGTACTTCTTGTGGAGTTAATTGGAAATCAACTCTTCCAAGTGTATTTAAGTTACCTAATGAAAAGCAAAATAAAATACTTGCATTGGATCAATCCTCCACTACTAGTCCTAGGTGATGGTGTGGACCCCACGCGGCTCGAATTCGAATTAATCAGAAGATGAATTTAATTGGGTTCGTCCTTGTAGAAGGCAGATTAGATTCAACTATATGTACCAAGAGCGTAACCAGGATCTTTCATTATGGCATGGACCCCATAGGTCTCGAATTCGAATTAGTCAGACAGATGAATTTCGAGTATATCGTGATTTGATTACATGTACAAGAATATAACAAAGATCTTTCACTATATTTTGAGTATATCGAGATAGAAAGTAATTGAGTAGCGAAAATGGACCATCGTCGTACAAGGTATATTAGATCCGACTATATGTATTATGACATATTTAAGACGACAAGTAAGATATACAGATATTATGACATATTTGAGACGGCAAGTTTTAAATAATTATGATCATGATTTGAAGTTTTATGCAAAGTTGATATGACTTTATTGAGATATGTATGATAAAAGTATAGTAAATGGACGATGTATAAATTTATTCCTAGTTTATGCCTTTTTGGTTCTCACTTTTACTTTTTGCAATTTATTGCTTTTATACCAAATTCAATGTACTAAAAAATCTCTTTCCCACCTGATGTTCAGTATTCGTTCGAAGCTTTGATTAATCCGGATATTACTTTAAAAAAATATATAGTTTCTGACAGACGTTCCATCTGAAATCGGCTCATTCATAATGTAGTCCTTAGAGGTTAGAGAGTCGAATTAGAGAAACAATTTGTGAGACACGAGTGCAAACCTACTATGTGTAAGGTTATAATTCTCTCGATATTATATACTTTTTTATCCTATAGTGAATTGGTTATTTCTGCTCATGATTATAGGTTAATTGATCTAACCACATTAAGTTGTTGTGTTTCCTTCGATATATTTCTTTTTTATTAGATACAGCCTCTGGCAGAAATGCAAAGTAAGGCTGGGGCCCTTTCCCGGACACCGCGCATAGCAATAGCTTTAGTGCACCCTTTTTTTATTATTTGTTTTTCATCGTTCACGGTTTACTTTATTAAGTTCATTGCAACACCTGATTATTTTGATCCGAACACTTGTAAATACTTGTTTGAAAGAATAAGAATAAGAATTGACATTTCTGGATGATAGTAACATGAAAGCATATATTCTAGTTTCTAATAGTCATAACTACTTCTAGGTGAAGAATCCAAATCTAGAGGTTCTTGAGAACAAATTGTAAGGCGTTGAAAGAAATCAGTCAGTATTCAGAGTCGGATCAGAATTCAAGATTTAAAGTTAGCGGACTCAAAATTTAGAGTCAGTGGATGGATCAGTACTCAGGATCTAAAGTTAGCGGACTTAGAATTTAGAGTCAGTGGATAAATCAGAATTTAGATCTTAGTGGATGGACCAGAATTCAGGATCTAAAGTTAGCAGACTCAGAATTCAGAGTTAGTCCATTAGAATTCAGGATCTAAAGTTAATCGACTCAGAATTCAGAGTTAGTGGATGGATCAATATTCAGGATCTAAAGTTAGCGGACTTAGAATTCAAAGTCAGTGGATGAATTAGAATTCAGATCCTAGTGGAGGGACCAGAATTCAGGATCTAAAGTTAGCGGACTTAGAATTCAGAGTCAGAGAATGAACCAAAATTCAGGATCTAACGTTAGCGAACTCAAAATTTAGAGTAAGTGGATGGACCAGAATTCAGGGTCTAGAGTAAGGAAACTCTGAATTCAAGGCCTAGAGTCCGCGGATTCAAAGTTCATGACCAAAAGTCGGCGGACTCAGAAATGTATACGTATTTTGATATAAGGAAAAAAGTTCAAAATATACCTGTACTTTGACGAAATTTATTGTAATACGCTTCAATTTTGTGGGGATCCTATGACCCCCTAGACTATTTATTACCGTATTTCTATGATATATATTTTCTCAGCTGGACCACTGCGTGAATACACGCGCATTGGCGTGTAAGGGTCTAAAGTGGTCTAACTGAACAAATATATGCCATAAAAATACGGTAATAAATAGTTGAGGGGGTCATAGAACCCCCGCAAAATTGAGACGTGTTACAACAGATTTTGTCAAAGTTTAGATATATTTCTGACTCTTTTCCCTTTGATATATGTAATTTGGTGAACAATTTTTATTCCCAGGCAACGGCACAGTATAAAAGCAATAGCATATGGTTCCCATAATAATCAATTTGACTACTAAAGAATAAGAAAAATTATTGAAATGGAAAAGTAAAATAATAATAATAATAATAATAATAAAAATTATAAGAATGTTCCTAGGAATGTGAATAAATAACTTTTATAAAATGTAATCATAAAAGGTTGTGTGAAATAGATATAATTCTTTCACTCTTAATCGAAAGTTTCGAATTCGAGCCATGAAATGAAAAATATTCTTATTGAAAGCATTTCGTTGGCGTGAATCAAAAAAGTCACCAATTTTATTATCCAGTGAAATTCCACAAGTGAGGTCCGAGGATGGTAGAGTGTACGTAAACCTTATAACTACCTCGTGGAGGTAGAAACACTATTTTCAAAAGACCCTCGGCTCAAGTGCAGCAAATTCAGGTATAAAGAAGAAGAAGAAAATACAGCGACGACTAACAATGAAACAGTACAAAATCTACGCGAAAGTTACAAGAACAATAATAAAAAAGTGTTATAGTCGAGATATAATAAACAACAAACTAGGATCATGACAAACACCAACGAGCCTAAACCCTCGAAAAGTAAGACAACACTCCCACTCGACTACCCTTATACCCTAATAAAAATGTAAAAAAAATAAAAATAAAAATTCTACCTCGCACGTGAGGATATGTTAAGAAAATATAATTTTATTTTATAAAAGTATGATCTCTCTAACTGTTTAAAAACTACGAACTTTTTAATTTCCGATTATACTTTTTTAATCTATACAAAACAATCAAACCTCTCTAAAAATTGATTGAATGTTTTATTTAATTTCAGTAAATTAACTACTTAAATACAGTTACTTGTTGTTGAACTAACTTTTTTTCTTAACATCATCAACTTACTTTTACCTATAATAATAATTAATCTGTTTTATTTTTAAGATTATGTAATAAATATTGGTGTACAATGAAAATAGTTGGAGTATAACATTGTCCATAAATTCAAATTGTCAAAAATGTTTATTAACAACATATTGTCAATTTTCAATATTATTAAAGTCATTAAGGCTAGTAAACTGTAGCTATTATTAGCAATTACACTTTGTTTCAAAGTCAAAAGCAGGCATTCTAGATATTTTCAAAAGATATTAACAGGAGTATTGAAGTAACCGAAAAAATTACTAACAATGTTAGCAGGGGGTCGTGTGGTCAAGCCATGGAAATAATTCTTTGTAGAAATATGAGGTGAAGCTACGTACAGTAGATTCTTACAGCCCGATCCTTCTCCGAGCATTGCGCATAACGAAAACTTTAATACACCGAGCTGCCCTTTTTTTGTTTAGTGGGAGTATTATTTTTCAAACAGATTACAGATCTCATGTGACGAGGAGGTCATGGGTTCAAGCCGTGGAAACGACCGCTTACAGAAATGTAAGATGAGGCTACGTACAGTAGATCCTTGCGGCCCGACCCTTCACCGAGCACCGCACATAGCAGAAACTTTAATACACCGAGCTACCCTTTTTAATTTAGTTAGTAGGAGTATTATTTTTCAAACTGATTACAAATCTCATGTGACGAGGAGATCATGGGTTCAATCCGTGAAAACATTCCCATGCAGAAATGTAAGGTGAAGCTACGAACAGTAGATCCTTGTGGCCCGACCCTTCACTGAGCACCGTACATAACGAAAATTTTAATATACCGAGCTGCCCTTTTTTGTTTAGTGGGAGTATTATTTTTCAAACTGATTACAAATCTCGTGTGACCAGGAGGTCATGGGTTCAATCCGTGAAAATATCCCTATGCAGAAATATAAAGTGATGCTACATACAGTATATCTTTGTGGCCCGACTCTTCTCCAAACACCGTAAATGACAAAAACTTTAATACACCGAACTACTTTTTTGCTAAGGAGGAGTATTATTTTTCAAATAGATTACAAGTAACGTAATAAAATAAAAATAAATAAAATTATACTATATAACTAGTATTCTCTCTCCATATACATGGATAGGGAGACTTTACAACACATGGATAATATAATAAAATGGGTTGTGCTTTAAGGAAAGAAGAAAGAATACATGAAGATCAAGCTTTACTAGCAGCTCAAACACATTGTAATTTTCTCCTCCTTCTTTTTCGAGTCGTGGAAACAGTCTCTTGCAGAAACGTAAGGCGAGGCTGTGTACAATAAACTCTCGTGGTCCGATTCGATCCTTTTCTCAACCCCGCCGCGCAGAGCGATCTTCTTCTAGTCGTGAAAATAGTCCGTCGCAGAAATGTAAGGCGAGGCTGTGTACAATAGACTCTTGTAGTCTGGTCCGGTCCTTTTCTGAACCCCGCTGCGCATAGCGATCTTCTTCAAGTCGTGAAAACAGTCCTTTGTAGAAACGTAAGGCGAGGTTGCATACAATGGACCCTTGTGGTCTGACCTGGTCCGGTCCTTTTCTGAACCCCGCCGCGCATAGCGATCTTCTTCAAGTCGCAGAAACAGTCCCCTGCAGAAATGTAAGGCGAGACTGCGTACAATAGACTCTTATAGTCCGATTCAATCATTTTCTGAACCCCCGCCTCGCATAATGGTAACTTTAATACATCGAACTGTCCTACTTCTTTTTTCTTTTTCCTTTAAATACTAAGTTTGTTTTTGCAGTTTCATTGGAAGATATCAAGTCATTAACTGAACTCTACAAAAAATTAAGTTGTTCTATTTGCAATGATGGATTTATTAGCAGAGTAAATTCTAATTTCTTTCTTAATCACTTTCATATTGTGTAATATTTAGTGAATTCCCTAATTAAAAGTACTATAATTTCAAAAAAAATAAAATTTAAAAAAATTGTTACATTATTTTTGTTACAGGAAGAGTTGCAGCTTGGATTATTCGGAGATAATAAGAAACATTCTTTGTTTTCAGAAAGGGTGAGTCAACTTTTGCTTATCAGGCACGGATTACGATGCAACTGAGACGAATTCAGAATTTAAAATCAACAACGTACTCAGTATATTTTCGCTTAGTAAGGTCTATCATTACCTCAGACGAGAGATAGAGAGGTTGTTTCCGATAGACCCCCGGTTCAGGATAAAACAATTTAGAAAAGAAATAGTAAAAAGACAAGATATAATAGAATTTACCTCTCGTACACTCAATAATACCATAAACAAGACTCACCAGGTAATACAATAAACGACACAACATTCTGAAATCATACCAGTACTATAGCTACTAGTAAAGTTGTTGTCATGTGATCAGGAGGTCACGGGTCGAAGCCTTGGAAACAGTCTCTGACTGAAACGCAAGGTAAGGCTGCGTATAATATACCCTTGTGGTAGAGCCCTTCCCCGTACCCTATGCATAGCGAGAGCTTTAGTGCACCGAGCTGCCCATTTACTATAACTACTAACATGTATTACAGTACTCCTACCTAGCTACTAGCACTGACGCACTCGTTCCTACTATCCTAATCTGCCTTCTCCACGCCATCCTATCTAGGGTCATATACTCGGTAAGCTGAAGCTGCTTCATGTCATGTCTAATCGCCTCCCTACAATGCTTCTTCAATCTACTTTTACCTCGCCTGAATCCATACCTAGCCAACCTCTCACACCTCCGCGTTGAATCACCTGTGCCCCTCCAATATCACCTGTGCCCCTCCAATATATTTTTGTTTTTACAAACATATTTCGAACCAAATGGATTATGTATGTGTTCAGATTGAACGTGATCTTATTATTTATATTTTGAAAATTGATTTATATACATGTATAAAAAAATTTGATTTATTTTTTTTTATTTTTAGATATTCAATTTGTTTGACTCCAACAAGGATGGACTAATTGACTTTGGAGAGTTTATACGTACACTAAGCATATTTCATCCTAATGCTTCTCAAGAAGAAAAAATTTATGGTAAGAAAAATATTTTTCGAAAAATATTATTTTCTAATGTTTCGCAATTAGAAAATATTTTGTCAAAAATAAGTCATATTTTTCAAAAATTGTAAAAAAATAACTTTCGTTGTACCAATTAATTTGAGATTATGTTTTTTGATTTTGCAGTTACATTTAAACTATATGATATATGGCAAAAGGGATTTATAGGACGTGAAGAGGTGAATAATTATTAATTTATTTATACAATATGATTATATTTAATTGAAGCTAGATAATTAAGCCTTATTAATTTATTTCACTAAGATAATTTTTTTATTTTTTTTCACTTGAATTTAGGTGAAGGAGCTTATTTTTGGGTTGTTATATGAGTCTGAATTAATACTTACTGATGATATAGTTGAAGCTATTATCGATAAGGTATCGTACGAAATTCATCGCTAAATAAATCGTCGCAAATGAAATTTATTGCTATTATCGATAAGGTTTGAAATATACTTAAATTTTATCGAAATTTATTGTAACACGTTTCAACTTTGCGGGGGTCCTATAACCCCCTTCGACTATTTATTATTGTATTTCTGTGGCATATATTTGTCGAGCTGGATACTGCATGAATACACGCACACTGAGCGCGTGAGGGTCTGAAGTGGTCCAGCTGGACAAATACATGCCACAAAAATACGGTAATAAATAGTCGAGGAGGGTCATAGGACCTCTGAAAAGTTGAGGCATGTAACAACAAATTTCACTAAAATTTAGGTATATTTCGGACTCTTTTCCTTATTATTTACATGCAACTTAGTGGAAAATATTGTCATTATCATATATTTATAGTTAATTAACTAATTATTTTTTGCTAATTTATTTTTTTGTCCATGAAGACAATTGGGGAGGCAGATTTTAATGGGGATGGAAAAATAGATATAGAAGAATGGAATACTTTTGTAGCTCAAAATCCATCTTTATTGAAGAACATGACAATTCCATATCTCAAGTAATTCTCTAATCTTCCACTATATATACTTTATTAAAGTAAAAATATAAAATATTTATCATCACTTTGAAATAAAGTAAATTTACCTACTATAACAGTAAAAGTCATGAAATTATTAGTATTTCCTAATGTTAAATAAATAGAACTATGTTCGATTAGGAGTGAAGCATCTGGTACCCTCTTGAACTATGACCAAATTTGCTACAACACATTCTAACTTTACGGGTCCTATTATTCCTGAACTCAATTTTAACGTATTTTTGTCCCCCTTTTGTGCTGACGTGACACCTTTTATCAATCTTTTTAGCTGACGTGGCAACTTTAACGTGAGTCCTATTTTATGCTATATCAAAATTGAGTTCAGGAATAATAGGATACTGTAAAGTTAAAGTGTGTCGTAACAACTTTGGTCATAATTCGAGCGGGTAATGAATGCTTATCTCAATAGCTTAGAGAATACAAATGATCAGAAAGTCAGAATTTCGACACAAGTTACTCACCACGTCGGTGTTTTACGTGTGGAATTTAGAACTCCATGACGAATTGTGACGTGGCAGTTTTTTAACAAAAGAATTGTTTTAATTGCTTGATCAAATTTTCTCGTTATTTTACTGAATTAGCAGGAGTTGTTTTGTTATATTACAGGGATATTACACCTGCATTTTCTAGCTTTGTGGTGAATACACAAGAATGAAGAGATTTACAAGGATTTCTGAGTTATAAAAATGATGACGTGGCACATTTATCTTCATTAATCGAGCCACATATAGTAGATATATAGTAGATATCGAACATCAGATGAAAAATAATAGTAGATATATAGTAGATATCGAACATCAGATGAAAAATAATAGAGAATAATAATAGAGAATAGATTTCATACTTGGTAAAGGATAACTTAGGACTCATTTACTTTACTAAAGCTTTGTGATACTAAGATTATTCGTCTTCTTTGTACAATTTTATCTATAATTATTTAGAAGTTGATGAACTTAGAATTGCAATTCATTATTTCTAAATGTTACCTATACAAATGTTAATGTAGATAGCAAAGATGGTCAGTATTTCGGGACATCGAATTCTGAGATGCACTCAGCTCAACAACATTTTTGGAAAGTCCAAACAATCGTATGAAAGCCAAAAGAAGTTAACAATGCCTCCGGTCCGTCGGGGACATCGCTGAATTGCATGCATCTACCTTACAATACAAAGGTTATCCAAACATAAAGCTAAGAAATGCTATACAAGTTTATAGTAAGCATAGAACAAAGTGAAACAGAATCGAATAACAACGTTTTGCAAAGAGTCTTCGTTCTACCTCCAGGAAGGGCAACATCTAGGCTGTACTGAATACACTAAAAAGGACTAAACCGAGCGGGAATCAGCTGGATGGAGATCTGTTATCACTTCACATAACAATCTAAAAGTAATGATTTGCAACGACATGGATTCACGGCTTAGCACAGATATATTATCACTTGCCAAAATGACCTCTAGCCCATGGCGCTACATACTGAACACCGCCTCCATTTCTCTTTGGCATGTTGTACTGCTGAGATTGCATCTTCATCCTCTGTTCCTTCATATTCGCAAATAGAGAATCTAATGTCTGAGGTCTCTGCTTTGACACTGCCTTGACTTCTGGCTTTTGTTGCTACACACACAACACAAACTCCGTCACATTCTCTCAGACATCACAAGATCTATACTAGCTGGTCTCCAAGACCGACAACGTTACATCTTCTCAGATATCACGAGATCTATACTAGCTGGTCTCCAAGACCGACAGCATCACAAAAAGAACTGATGACTTGAATGGACAAAAATTATTGGAACACCGACAGTAATACAGCCCTTGGCATCGGCGGAGCTAGGATTTCCACCAAGGGGATTCAAAATTTGAAGAAAAATTAATCCAAGGGGGGTTCAATATCTATTATATGTACATACAAAATAACTTCAGTCATATATAAATAGTATAATTTTCCGTTGAAGGGGTTCGGATGAACCCCCATGCCAAAGGCCCTCCTCGGTGGAAAGCTTGACATGGAATTGGGACTTCCAAAGAATAAAAACAGAGGACCTTTATGAGTTCAAGGGAAGAATCGTATAAATTTTGTTTAACCTGTCGTACCTTAGGCATAAACCTGCCACCATTTGTAGCATTCTTTGGAACTGGAGGAGGAACCCCAAACCTGCACAGTAACAAAAAGAGAATTGAAGAGACGGTAGGGAGAAGTACTTATCCACAGAGTTCTTACTAAAGTGTGAGCAGCACCAAGTTGCAGGACATCCCCGGTGATGGACCACTATGAAGATATAATTTTTTTACTATCAACTTACAATCGGTCCACAAATTAAAACCTCTTAACTAGCCAAACCTTAGAAACTGTAGCAGCATCCAAAACAGAACTTGATGGCTTTCACCTCATCCCCATAAGGAAACAAAGTCCAAACTAGAACTATTGACGGGAACACAGATGTGGAAGAAATACACTCCTTGGTATTTGGACAAATCATCATCAATCAAATGTCCAATAGTGCTCCTAACTTCAGCGTAACGGCTTTCACCATGATGCTACAACTGCTTTGATATGATAAGAGTAGCGGCTAACTTCCCAACATCACATAATTCAACTACAAAATTTAAAGCCCCCTCATACATCCCACAAACTTAACTGCTTCTGTTAAAGAGCTTAAGAACAACATGCAATCTCTAGCCTCCAAAACATTGCCACAAGGTCATCTAACAAACCAGAGTTGGATACACGCCCGCGCAAAGAGAAGTATCAACATTTACATAACTCACAACAACCATTTCAAAAAACAATAGTACCATGCCAACCATAAATGATACAATAATATTATGTAGAGTTGTAGAAGGCAAAACATAAAATGCACAGCAGCCTCACAAACTCATCACTGAAAGAAATCCAATGAATGTCATGTGTCATGCTCCATGCCTTTTCAAACTTCTATCAACATAAATTTTGACAGTTGGGCAGAGGAAAAAAATGCAGAAGAACTGATTATACATGTCCCAAAAGAAATTCAGACATATTTGACATGCTCCATGCCTTTCCAAACTTCTTATCAACAGAAATTTTGGCGGTTGGGAAAGGAAAGAAAATGAGAAGAACTGATTATCCAAGTCCCGAGGGAAATTTAAAGACAATCCATTGCAAAATAGTGGCCACTTCAAATATAAGCTTTTCATGAGGACATATTTATTAAACCCAAAAGAAAATCACTGATTATCACAGGACAAGTTTATCCAAGGGCATCCATTCATATGAAGCAACCATTCCAAAACCTCAAACTTACTAGGCATCACATACCCCATGATGTTGGCTCCACCAGACAAATTTCTAGAAACTACGCAGTTATCTGAACACGGGGGAAATCTCATTATAATACTTTTTTTATTCCAGCTCCCCAGATGCACTTCAAATCCACCTTATTAAGAGTTCCACACCTTGGGGTGCCCCAACACCAACTTAAAGAGAGAAGAACTCAAATTCAACAAATGCACAACAAACTAAAGTCAACAGACGTTGTAGAATGGTGTAGCTTTTCTAACGGAAAGCAACCATATCATTTGACACTTGAACAAACTTCCAAAGTCCGTAATTTGAATATCTCCCCACCGGACCAACAGGAAACAGCATGTTTTGAAGTATATAAAAGCAAGGAGAGACACATGGCAAATTCATCTACAATAATTAGGACCACAATTTACCTGCATCAAATGAGAGTTCAACTGTTACTCTTACTCCAGATTTAACCTGGGGTTGTGCCAGGGAATAAATAAACAACAAGCTTAATCATATATTAGCATCACGCTTCAAAACACACCTCTGTTTATTTACATTCACTGCCCAGCTACGATTGAAAACCCTATTGTGAATAGGAGCAACTGCGGCCCTTCTGGCAGCCTCAGTTGCCAAAGGAAACTTGTTTCCCTGAAAATTTGATCTTCTTTGAGCAAGAGCCCCCTAAAAAGAAGAATACCAGCACAAACGGTGTCTTTAAGTATCCAACATTCACAAAGTCGAGAAAGAATCAATCAAAATTCTTCATAGGCTGCGCAAATGTGAAGAGTACCTGTCTCATAGATGATCTTGAGTCCATAAACCTTTGTATCTTAGCAGATTTATCCTGAGCTATGTTATTAGAAAATTTTTGGCTTCTATTCTGCAAAATAGCAGATGATAAATGTTAAAAATATTCCAAATCAAGCTGATAAAAGCTGAGAATGAACACTAAATGGTCCGAGAGTGATGTGCTTACTGAAACCCTCTGCTTCTTAGTATGGTTGGTGTTTGTCTTGGACATCTTGATGATATCATCTGCAACCACCAAGTGATTATCAGCAAAAGTGGAAGCAAACCAAAGGATAGACGTAGAACATATATAGCTGGCGGGCATACCTAACGTCATGTCCATTTTCTTCTCTGTAAGCGCAATAGTCTCACTTGTCAGCACTTTAGCTGCCATCTGGGGGGGGGGGGGGGGGGTCGGTCAACTGAATATAACATGGAAATATCCAACTAAACTTGAAGAACAGCAGAAGATACAGGCACATAAGGGGGGAAAAAAATCAAAGAAGTCAAAAGAAGAAGAAATATCAAAATCGTTGCCTTTCCTTTCTCTCCCCTTTTCTCGGAGCATATGAGGAATGTAATAGAATACTTTAGTAGTTAAATCAGACAAATAATCATGCAGGAATGCAGTCTACATGAGAACCCTTACCAGTTTCTCCAAATTCCATCTAGAATCTAGACATTCCCATCCAATAAGCTAGCAAAACAAAGAAAATCATCGATACACATTCTCAAAAAGTAACAGTGCATCATAGTTTCTTCTAGGAAATAAATCAACGACCTCATAATACAACAAAAAAAAAAAAAAAAAGATATAAAAAGAGCAGGTTCCAGCAGCAGCAACACACCACAAACCAGTCACGCATTAGCTATACGAAGCTGGTTTACATAATAGACTATCTACTCGGACCTCTTCACAATTCGTCTTATTAGGTGTTCCCTTTAAACAGTATAGGCTCTCCTTATCTCATAGTGACATAAACAACTCTAAAAATCAAGTCTTGCACTCATCTATTTGGTATAAAAGTTTTCCATGTCAACATGACAAAAGGATGTAAAATGAAATCACTAAAAAAGGCTTCCGTAACAGTGATAAAAACCTGAAAGATGAACTTAGGTATCCTATAACAGAAAATCCGAAAATTTAACTAATTAAAGCAAATCTTCCACTATTACGAAGCTTTTTCTGAATATCAACATGAACATAAATCATGAGAAGCATAAACTGTCTCAAAAATTTGCAGAAAACACTACAGATGTTCCTTATCTCATTGTGACTTACACAACACTAACAACTAAGCCTTTAGTCAGTTATAAATTCTGGAATTTTCATAAAATTAGGTCTCCGATAACTACAGAATCAAAAAAATTGAGCTAAATAAAGCTAAATTTTCACTCTTTTGAAACTTTTGAGCAAAATTTTCACTTACGAAGCTCTTTGTGAATAACAATATGAAAAAAAATCAATAAAAAGTACAAAGAGAGCTCGGAAAAAAAGCTATCTGCACCAAAAATTGCAAAAAAAATCCAGAATACTTGCAAGAAAATTGGCAACAAAAGAATACCTGTATATGTTTCATAATATTAGGTCTCCGATAACACACAAAATCCAAAAAATGAACTAATCAAAGCAGAATTTTCACACTTTTGAAACTTTATGAGCTAAAAAAACATGAAATAAATTACATAAAAATACAAATAGAGCTTGTGACAAACATAATCCGCCTCAAAAATTGCAAAAAATATATCAAAAAACTTGTAAAATAAAATAGGTAACAAAAGTAAACCTTTATATGTTTCATAATATTAGGTCTCAGATAACACACAAAATCCAAAATTGAACTAATCAAAGCAGAATTTTCACTCTTCGAAACTTTATGAGCTTAAAAAAAAAACAAGAAACGCGTTACCTAAAACGATAAAACGAGCTCGTGAGAAACATAATCTACCTAAAAATTGCAAAGAGAATATCAAAAAGCTTGTAAAAAAACTGGCAACAAAAGTATACTTGTATATTAGGTCTCCGATAACACACAAAATCCAAAAATTGAACTAATCAAAGCAGAATTTTCACTCTTGAAACTTTATGAGAGAAGAAAACATGAAATAAATTACATAAAACAGCTCGTGAGAAACACACACTGCCTCAAAAATTGCAAAAAATACATCAAAAAACTTGTTATTAGGTCTCCCGATAACAACACCAAATCCAAAAATTGAACTAATCAAAGCATAATTTTCACACTGTTGAAACTTTATGAGCTAAAAAAACATGAAATAAATTACATAAAAGGATAAAAAGAGCTCGTGACAAACATAATATGCCTCAAAAATTGCAAAAAATATATCAAAAAACTTGTTATTAGGTCTCCGATAACACACAAAATCCAAAAATTGAACTAATCAAAGCAGAATTTTCACTCTTTTGAAACTTTATGAGCTAAAAAAACATGAAATAAATTACATAAAAGGGTAAAAAGACCTCGTGAGAAACACAATCTGCCTCAAAAATTGCAAACAATATATCAACAAACTTGTTATTAGGTCTCCGATAACATACAAAATCCAAAAATTGAACCAATCAAAGCATAAATTTCACACTTTTGAAACTTTGTGAGCTACAAAAACATGAAATAAATTTCATAAAGTACAAATAGAGCTCGCGAGTATCATAATCTGCCTTAAAAATTGCAAAAAATATATCAAAAAAATAAGTAACAAAAGTAAACCTGTATATGTTTCATAATATTAGGTCTCCGATAACACGCAAAATCCAAAAATTGAACTAATCAAAGCAGAATTTTCACTCTTTTGAAACTTTATGAGCTAAAAAAAAGGAAATAAATTACATAAAAGAACAAATAGAGCTCGTGAGAAACACAATCTGCCTCAAAAATTGCAAAAATATATATCAAAAAACTCGTAAAAAAATTGGTACCAAGAGTATACCTGTTAATGCTAGTAAAATCGAATAGAAGATGATGGCCTTTCTGAAAATTGCAGAGATTGAATGCTAGGGTTTCGAGCTAGAGACGGCCAATTTAGAGTGATGAAAAAAATTTACAGTGAAAAAAAATTATGAAGAAATATTTATGAATCTATATATATAGGTAAAGGCGGTGCACGCGTTTGATATATTGGATCGATCACGAGTTAATCACGTGCTCCTCTTATGACTTGTTTGGATAGTTGTTAATAGTTTTAAAAGATTGATCAGTTTTGATTTGCCACGGATTTTAAGAAAATAAAGTAAATTTTGAATCTTGTGGTTTTAAATTAAAGTTAGTCAAATGTACTAAAATAAACTTTTTTTTTTTTGAAATGTGCTTTTCATCATGTATTATTGAAATCAAACTTGAGTACATCAGTAAATCAGAGGCGGAGGGTTAGTATCCCACTCCATCGAACGAGACATAGAAATAGATGCTCTGACAAGACAATGAGCAACCTAATTCGCTGATTTAGAAAAAATTGACAACTCTTTGAGAAGAGTTTTACAATCAAAGATCACAAGAGTTTTGTGGTCAAATGTATTAAAATGAACTTTAGTTTTGTGGTATTAAATAGATCACGTAGAAAGTTGGAATTTAAGTTGTCAGTAAAAGTAAGGATCGTTCTTTTTGAAACATACTAAAAAAAAAGTAGGTCATTGTTGTTTAAACAGACGGAGTAGTATTTTTTTTCGTTGTTGTCAACAGTGGTGTCTGGACGATTAATGTCATGTGATATC
This sequence comes from Capsicum annuum, assembly GCF_002878395.1. Lineage (NCBI taxonomy): Eukaryota > Viridiplantae > Streptophyta > Magnoliopsida > Solanales > Solanaceae > Capsicum > Capsicum annuum. The sequence continues at coordinate 255,103,035 of NC_061111.1, forward strand.
TGCTACCTCCCATCAGTAACAAGTATTGATTGTTATTTTAAAAAATTAATGATTAAAAACACACTTACTATTGTATTTTTTTTTACTAGTTTCATACTTTAACTATCGATTGTTGTTGTTTGCACGGTCTTTTGTGTTAAAACACCTCGATGTTGTTCTTATTTTTAATATATATAAGTTAAACTCTTTAACTACCTCACCTTTCTGAGGTAGTGAGAAGCATTGGGTACACTCTATCATTTCTAGACTCTACTTTGTGGAATATATCGAGTAGGTTGTCGTTGTTGATAAGTTAAAACTCTTTAGTTTTGAAAAGAATGCATTGAATGAAAGCTCATGTGTTAAGAAGGAAAGACGATTTCAGAGGCGAAAGGTCATGGAGAGATATAATGCATGAATCTCCGATCAGAAAACCATATTCAAACTCTGTGCAAGGCTAGTTCATGTTATATGGACTTTTCAAACTTAGAGAACTGAAACATCTTAGTAATTAAAGGAAGTAAAATCAACCGAGACCCTGTTAGTAACGGCGAACGAGGAAGGATGTATTTCTTGCTTAATGTTGTTGTATATTCAATGAATATTAATCTTAAATATCACGAGTTCAAGCCTTGGAAACAACCTCTGACAGAAATGCAAGGTAAGGCTGCATATAATACACCCTTTGCGGTACTGGGACCCTTCCCCGAACCCTGCGCATAATGGGAGCTTTAGTGCACCGAGTTGGCCTTTTTTTAACAATAATGCATTGGAAGGTTAATATGCAAAACTACTTGATTCTCTTAAATACACCTTTAACACATAATATGCATTGGTTTGAAAGACACATATCCTGCATTCATTAGTTTGATGTATACATCGAGCGCGATCAGTACATTTGATTATTTGAACAATCTAAAATAACAGTATGGTAAAGGTTAACATTATATTAGTACTACTCTACGTGAGAAAATGATCATCGTACTTATTAATATAACATTAATTTTCGAGTATTCATTCGCAGTTCATCGCAGTTTAAATTGAGAAAAATGTCTTTTGTTGATCAGTTCACACCGTATATCCACTTCTCCGCGTTGCTTGTGTACTTAACCAACTCTTCTGGTTTGAACCATAGCTTGATCTCGTCCTTGGCTGTCTCAGGTCCATCGCTCCCGTGGATAATGTTCCTGCAAAACAACTCATGTCGCTCAGATTCAGACGTCTTAATCTTAATAAATGAACGACGCCTAACTGTACCTTCCAACTACAACAGCTAAGTCACCTCGAATTGTTCCAGGTTCTGACTTCTGTGGATCTGTAGCTCCGATGAGTTTCCGCCCATATTTAATCACTCCTTCGCCTTCCCATACCTAGAATTCGATCTTGGAGTTAGTTAACGCCATATGCTTTAGCGAACGAGTAGAGACTTGAGTTAGACTTGGCTAAATTCGATCTAACCATTGCTACGACAGGGCCGGAGCTAAGAAAACCACATAGGCCATTAAAGAATGGCCTATCTTTCAAGTCATGATAATGCTTCTGAGCAAAATCTTTTTGTGGAACCACAATTTTGATCCCGACTAGCTTGAAACCTTTGCGCTCAAAGCGTGATAGGATTTCTGAAATCTGCAACGGAAAAAGAATTTACGATCGATGCAAGAAGAATGCCAGGCTATTACAGGTTAACGTACCAAGCCCCTTTGCACTCCGTCTGGTTTGATGGCGATGAAGGTGCGCTCCATCTTGTGCGAAAGAAAATTGTCATGTCAGTTGCAACAAAGAATGCAAATACAGTCCAAATATCTTTATAACAGTCATCTTCTATAATACCATTTCACTATAACAACATCTCGCTAAAGCAGTTAACAGACATCTAGACAAACAACGTTGTTATAAAGAGGTTTGACTGTAAGACATGGAAGAGCGAGAACAAGGTATGTACCTCAGCGGCACGTGCTTCTTGTTCCTGGAGCATGTAAGCTGCATAGTAAAGACGGAGAAACAAACAAAATTAGACTCGAGGTTCAGCTTTCCGTGGTAAATCAGAGGTAAATACTGCGATGCCAACCTGCTGCAGGAAGGGCGAGGAGTCCCGGAATCCAACTTGTAGATGAATTCCGGGACTCAGTCCTGCCATATGAAGCTAGAGAAGGGACAACTCCTCTCAACGAAACTGTGGCTGCTGCAGCTGCTGCTCGTCCTCCTGCAGATACGACAAGTCAAGACATACATATTGAGCCTAATGAGCGAAGCCAGGACATTGCAGATAGAAATAGAGGCCGATCTAGGATATACGGACATTGAATGTATTCAGATATAGACATATAGTTTGAGCGCGAAGCGGTAAAGTGTAGCCATAACCACCAGATCATACTTATGTGGAAATTTACACACATAACACACACACATGTATATAATGATCAACAAGCTCAACGCTCCCCGATCACAGATCAAACACATCAACGATACTAAAGGCAATGCACAATTTTACACAGATATACGCACACATCACACACACGCGCACACATATATAGTGATCAACAAGCTCAGCGCTCCCCGATCACAGATCAAACACATCAACGATACTAAAGGCAATGCACAACTTTACACACACACACGAGCTCAAAATGCATGAGAAATGAAATCAATCTGTGCACGTACCACATACACAAAACTTCATATACACGAACAATTAAACGATGAAAACAATAAAGTAATCACAACATTTAAATTGTACGATAAACATAACATATAATTTACCCGAAAAAGCACGAGAACTCGAGTAGAACAGTGACTTTGTAGCTCGTGAAGCAGATCTACAAATCTGAGAATTCATATTTCAAACTAAATTCCGATTCGATACGTAAATATAAGAAGAATAAGAGAGAAAAAGTACAAGTATAATGCACTCTTTTCTTTTTTTGAAGAGTGAAAGAAGGAAGGAATGAATATGTATATATTGATCAGTTAGTTTGAGTGAGCTTTTAAATTGGTTAATACTGGTATCAGTAATGAACACGTGGCATAACTGGAAATGTTGTCGTAACGTGATCAGGAGGTCACAAGTTTGAGCAGTGAAAAAAAAAAAAAACGCTAAGTAAGGTCGCATGCATGCGTACAATAGACCATTATGATCCGAAACAAAGGAAATTAATAATGAACACGTGGGTCCACGCGATGAGTGAGAGAGTGGAAGAGAGAGAGTGTTTGGGCTTTGTCTGGATCAAAATCTGGGCTGAATTAATGAATCTGATTCCTTATTTCATTGTTAGGAAATTCCTGTTTATGTTACTTTTTCCTAGATTTAAACTTGGTTAATTTTGTAATTCATAATTTCATTTTATCATGCTTTAAAATAATGAATTCAAAATTTATTTTTTATTAGAAAAAAAATTATAACTTATACATGTATATTATATATACCGTATATATAGAGAGACACTATTTCTATTAGGGGTGGGGGTGGGCATGATATAATACGGTACGATATTTGAAACTTCGGTATGGTAATTTCGGTATTAGTTTTTAAAAACATTATACTATTACCATACCATATTAATTTGGTATGGTTCAGTATTTTGGTTTCGGTATTTTGCGGTATGGTAATCGGTAACCATAGTTTGTTTAACTTTGACAATATATACTCATATACTAGAGTATTATTACTTTGACTTTTTAAAAGCATGTCTTAATTGTATCATAAAAATGCATTACACATGTAGAAATATTGAAAAAGAAGTACAAACAATTCATTTTATTAGTCAATTACACCAAAAAGACATTTCAATCAAGCTAGAGTAGTGAAAGTTTCAAAATCTACATATTTTTATACTAATACTAAGTATTTTTTTGTGTGTATATATATATATATATTCGGTATTTCAGTATGTCATTTGTAAATATCGTATACCATACCATATACCAAAAAAAATTTTAAATGTATACTATATACCACACCAAATACCATAATACCAAAAACCACGATATCAAAAATTTCGATTCGATATGGTAATTCGATATATACCATACCATGCCCACCCCTAATTTCTATCGAACATATTAGGTTCAGATGAAACCATCGCGAACATGTTATATTTGCCTTTTTTCGAAAATTGCATGCAAAAAAAGTGTTTATATGAAGTTTGAGTTAAAAGCAATTGAAAGATATCTATAAAATAGTTAAAGATTATGGAATAATCATTGTTATTCGTTGATTGCTTGTGACTTGATTCTTGATTCTTTACATCATTATTCATTTTTTTTGGTTTCCCATCCAGTGTCCGGTACCCGTTCTTAGAGCTCGACTAATTCGAATTCGCACCGAGTAAGACCCCATTCGGGGAGTAGCGCTCCCAACAGACTTTTCTCCATGCCCAGGTTCGAACCCTCAACCTCTGATTAAGGGTGGAGCAGCCCTATCCGCTGCACCACAACCCATGTTGGTACATCATTATTCATTAGTATTATACCTTTACCCCTTTGATTTCTATTCTCATTTTTTATTTGCCTGGTTGGTTAGCTTTGGTGAAGTCTTTGCCATGTGACCAGAAGGTCACGAGTTCAAGCCGTGAGGTTGTGTATAATTCCGGCCCCTACCCAAACCCCACACGAAACAGAAGCTTTAGTGCACCAGGCTGCCCTTTTAAATCGAACTTATGCACAAACTCTTTGATGGAACATATGCACAGAAATTTTCAGCTTACCACCACCACCAAAACCAGTGAATTCCCACCAAGTAGGGTCTGGGAGGGTAAAATGTACGCAGTCCATACCGCTACTTCCGAAAAAGTAGAGGCTGTTTTCGATAGACCCCCGACTCAAGATCAAGAATAAAGCAAAGAATATCATCATGCAATGTCTGTAATAACTACAACTGCAATGCTTCAATCCCAGCAAATCGAAGTCGTCTGTAAGTTCTATATGTTTGGGAAACCCGGTGTACAAAGCATCCCGCGTTAGCAAGGTCCTGGAAGGTGTGATCTAGATAGTCTATCATAAGTTCTATAGCCAGATGGTAGAGAATCTTATCATGCAATGTCTGCAAATGGTTACATTCTATACCAAAGAACAAAGTCTATCGATTTATGAGATAGTTCGCCAAATCCAGGTCGCGATAACCATTCCATGCATAACGAATTATTAACAATCACTAGTCAGAAACATCGGTTGCAGTCACTGGTTCCAACAAGTGACACAACAGTTAAAACATAAACACGAAAAAGTAGACATAAGCGCGAAGTCATGAACCGTGTCTTCTCTCTGAATGTAATGAAGTCAGATGCAGCCACCCAACTGTCAAAAGGGAAAAACAATTAGACGGTCGAATGAATTGAAAGCATAACGAAAAAAAGGCCAACACTGCGACTAATTAGAACATCATCTCATTTTCCAGTTGTTGTAGTCCATGTTATACACTGTTGGCGAGAAAATCCTCAATTATGTTGTGCGTTATCCATCATATAACCGCGTCAGGATTCAATGTCAAAGTCTACATCTTACGTTCAGCACGTGCCATGAGAGATACTTACGACAAAAGACAAGTATATATCCGTTTCATGCTCTTCCAATTACACATTTGCTTCCCTAGTAAGAACAATCTCACTCGAATAAACCAACTAAATAGCACACAAGGATGTGGCTTAGTGGTCGATAAGTAGATTGAGAACCATGAGGTCTCAGGTTTAAATCCTGACAGCGGCAAAAAAACACTAGGTGATTTCTTCCTATTTGTTCAAACCTTGGTGGACATAGTTACCCGGTACTCGTGTTGGTGGGAGGTAGTAGGTAGTAGGTACCCCATGAAAGTAGTCGAGGCAAGTGCAAGCTAGTCCGGACATCGTGGCTATGTAAGTATGTTCAAGACTATGTATTATCAGTTGGTACGTACCAAAATGGATTCAATTTCGTCCTGAGTAACTGGTGTTCGTTTGGGTTGGTCGGAAGCCTTTCCTGCAACAGACGTGGTAGATTGGGACCTTGAGAAAAATGTTCGAGGAGCTTCTTCAGCCGCTGGAGTTTTCTGATGTTGGGAATTCTGGGATGTCGAACCTGCAGAACAAAAAGAACCTTCACGTCTAAAAAAAGAAAATATGGAAGTGTACAAGCAAGCAACCGATTTCCAGCTAAATGCGTTAGTAACCAATATAACCATTGATCGTCATGACCATTGAAAACATTGTACCCGTCAACAACCTAATTCTACAAAACAGTAACTTCATACAGCTTTCAAGATCATACTATTTTAGGTGCTCGTCATGCAGGATCTTCCATACTTCAGAACCAAACACTCTATTACGCACTATTAGAATTTAGCTTACCAATATGATGTGATGATCTTCGATCACAAGAATGAGAAAAGATAGAGGGATGATATGGAGCTAAAACGCCACGGAAATGATGGTATTTTAAGGGTGTTCACGGTTTGGACAATATATAACGAAGTGCAGAAACAGTGAGGAAGGAGTAGAGATTAAAGAACACGGAAGAACAAAGAAGAATGGACGGAGAGAAGAATCATGTAATATATCTTAAATGTTATTCATTCAAGACATCTCCAACATACAAGGATCGATAAAAATAGCATCCTTACTTGTGCTATTCCTCAATCTTCGCAGACATGATATCTGCATCAATTTCAACAATGCACTTAACATACCACAACTAATCAGGTAACCAAACCATATCTATGTACTCCCTCAGTCCCTCCGTTTCAATTTCTTTGTCTGGTTTTGACTTTGCATGGACTTTATGAAAGTAAAGAATACTTCCGAAAAATACTCCTCTGGAGAATCTGGCACACATCCCGTTAACAATTTTGAAGAGACCGAGCAACATAGGTGGAATGTACCAAAATACCCTTTAATCTTGTAGTCTTAAACATGACACGTGGAGAGTTAGAATTAAAGAGTTGCCAAAAAAAGGAAAGAGGCATTCTTTATGAAACGGACTAAAACGGAAAGCAAGACAAACAAATTGAAATGGAGGGAGTACTTTGTATTTGTAGCCATGGGGCATTCAGTAAAACCCTGAACCGAAACTGGAGTATTCAGAACGCGTTCTTTCCCTCCTAAACAAGCAGTTCTTAAATATTTCACACCAGCACCTTCCAATAAATCAAGTTTTTACTTGGACAAATTGACTGTAACATAATTAAATGTTATATGTCTAAACCAATAACAACGAGAAGTAAACTTTTTGAGAATAAGAACAAAAAGTAAAATCCAAGGTCATAAGTCATAACCCTTATTGGATACAATTATAGCATCATTTAATACTGTACTAAAATGAGTTTTTCGTCATTGCCTATTTTGTGTCCTAAAGGGTATCTTAAAGGAAGAAACTTACTCCCACATACCGAAATAAAGCGAGTTTTCATAAGAAGATGAATCAAAGGGAAAATAATGATGGCTCTCAGTGCAACTGGATGTTCTAGTGACGTGGTATAAATTCACAAACGAATAAACTTGCAGGGGAATTGCTCCTAGTGAATACCCTTGGATCCCCAACCGAGACTTTCTCAACCAACCGCCACACATAATTAGAAAAACTTTACGAACCCTTTCGAAACTAAGTTCATTTACCAAAACGATCAAATCTAATAAATACTCATCACTCAAAGCAACATTAAGGATCCTGAACCACCATCCACTCCAACCCCGTCTTTCTTATGAGCAACTCTTTCACTAAGCACAACTATAAGTAAACAAAGAAAGCAATGAATCAACTTTGCTTCGACCCAAACTAGGACTGGGTTTGGGTACGTGAATCGTCTATACCATTAACATTGAATAAAGAGAATTTTTCATACGAAAATGAATGGAAGGGAAAAGAACGATGCTTCCTTTTTGTTAAACTATTCACAATTTCCTTCTCGTTTCTAGTCAATAATGACTCGTAATGCACTCATGTATTCTACTAGTGTGGTATAAATTCACAGAAGAATTAACTTGAGTGCCTCCGTGGAAACTAAACACAACTATACCTAAACAAAAAGCAATCAACTTTGCTTCAGCCACAAACTAATTGCAGTCAACTATACGAATCCTCTATACCATTCTGCACTAAAACGAAAGCCAAAACTGAATTAGCAAAAAAATCAAACAAATCAAGAATCCATCAACATATTCTATGTACCCTTTCGAAATTAAGCTCATATACCATAACAATCAAATCTAATAAACACTCATCACTTGAAGCAAGATTATTGATCTTGAACCACCACCACCCTCCCCCCCCTCCCTCTTCCTCACCAACTATTCCTTCACAGCTATATCCACTTAATTGAAACTGAACACAAGTAAAAGTTAACAAAAAGCAATCAAACAATCAACTTTGCTTCAACACAATCTGGACTGTGATGGGTCTTAAAAGATCTGATAGTTTGTGAGCTCCTAGGGAGGAATAAAAACAAAAACAAAAACAATAAAAAGAAAAAAACTAATAATTGGGGGTCCAAAAAAACCATCAAGAATCCACCAACATATTAGCTACAACAACAACAACAAAACAGAAAAAAAAAAAATCAAGAATCCACCAATATATTAGCAAAAAAAAAAAAATCAAGAATCCATCAACATATTAGCTAAATAACAATTCACAAATCAAGAACACAACAACATATCAGAAAAAAAAAAAAAAAAAAATCAAGAATCCACCAATATACTAGCAACAAAAAATCAAGAATCCATCAACATATTACCTAAATAATAATTAACAAATCAAGAACACACCAACATATTATCTAAAAAATAATTAACAAATCAAGATTCCACCAACATATCAGCAAAAAACATAAAATAATATTAAGCATAAATATATATAAATAGAGGAAGATGGGGGCATGTGTACCAGAAGGCTTAGAGTGCCTTTGTGGGAACTTGATGCGTGGGATTCTCTTCATTGCTTGAACTCCACCACCCATTCTTGCTTGCTTTCTTCTTCAATTGTTCTAAGAGAAAAAGTCTATATGACAATTGAAAATAATCAAACAAATTTCTAAAGAAAAAGAAAAAAAACGTAGTAAATGTAATTACAAGTATAGCCACTTTTAGAAATATAGCCCCTCTTTATAAAGTTGCTAGGAATAGCCATTTAAAATATATTTATGCTTCGCGGAAATAGAGGGGTGTTTTGAATATATCATCTTTTAAATATAATAAATATTTTGCTTTGAAAATGTAATTAGTGATGTATTGTATTTAAATTAAGAGTAAACTGGATAAAAATAGGTAAATTATTTATTGAATTTTTTAAAACTGTACAAGTATTGTTGAACATCACAAAATAAAAAAAGTGGACGAGTAAAGATGGATAGAGGGAGTAACATAGTAGGCGGCTCGATGCGCTAAAACTCTCATTATGCGTGAGATTCAAGAGTCTATTGCATGCAATCTTACTATGTATTTCTGCAAGAGGTTATTTATAAATATCGGAAAGACGCTAGGCAAAAAGGTTAGTAAGAATAGGAATTATTAGATTTCATGCATCGGAGGGAGAAGCTGCATCGGGATGAGGGAATTGTTTCTATGTTTTTCCCAGATAATGCGGGTTAAAAGTGAAGCTATCGGGCCTAAGGCAAAAGGCTTTGTTCGACTCGATAGGTGGCAGACTCAGAACAAGAGGATAAAGACAAGGGGAAGTTTAGTTATTAAGTTCCTTTATTAAGGTAAGGATGAGATAAAGCGCTATCGCATACCCCGGGGTAATCATCACCATCTGCACCTCACATCTCGACACTGTAGAACGTGTAACCCGCCTGATGCTCCATTCAACTATTTTCCTTTAATTCGTAGCAACAAAGAACGCAGCAGTGAGGGACAACCCGCTCATACAGCCAGCAGGGAAGATACAACAGTCGCAACCTACTTTGATTCAAAAGGATAATGCCCAACACTTGGGTTGAACATCGAACTATCTGAAATTATCAACAGAAAATCAAAAAAAAAAAAAAAAGACAAAAAATTACTTAAAAGGGGAAGTAACTCAATTATTCAATATATAGAATATTACATTACAAAACAAATTAAACCAATAAAAGAAAATATAAAAAAATGTATATGTATATGTATGTTTTTGTTTTATTTCACGATCCCGATCTAAGTTGTTCTGACTCTTCAAATACGATATCGCCATGTCTAATACGTGTCAAATCCTTCAAAAATGCACGTACTTTTGAATCATCCGATAGATACTTCATGACATTTTCGAAGAGTCCGAGTAACTTATCTCCTGAATTTCTGGACTCTCTGTAATACTTTCTAAAGAAGGTTTCCACTTATAATTATCTCTTTTTTTTCTTTCAATTTCTTCCAATAATTCATCCAAATTTTTCCCTTCATTGAGTTTTAATTGCACCAATAAAATCTCCAATTCTTCTTTACTCAAAACTATCTTTATTCTCATAAAATTATTTTTATTATTTCCATTTTTCTCCACCACATTTTCTCTTTGATTCTCTATTATTTCTTCTTCTTCTTCTCTTTGTAATAAACATTTTTCCATACAATTTCCCATTAATATTTTTGTTGATTTCTAATGAGAAAATTGAAGATTTTTGAAGCAAAGAAGAGAAATAAAACACAATAATTTAGAGAGAGAGAGAGGAGAGAGAGAGAATGTGAAGTGAGTATGTAGTATAGTGCATGTGTTATGGTTGATTAATTAGACTTTTTATAGAGAAATAATAAAACACATATGGAATAAAATAATTGAATTTTAAGTACAAATTTTTGCTAATATAAATATAAATAACTTTTATGTTATCAGATTATTTTTATCTGTTCTATTAGATAGTAATATATTTTATTTTTAAAATTCTAAATCTCATATTTTAAGAATTTTCTTTTGGTTGAGAAGGGAATTTGTTGTCACAATCGTTCAAGTGCATATGAGGTAAATCCTGCTCGAATGCAATAATCCGTAAATTACACAAGATAAATAAACCATATTTGAGAAATCCATTGACCAAGAAAACCTACAAAAAAATTTATATTAACGGTACATAAAAAAATTTAGACTCTAAAATAATATGTGTTGAGCTCTAAAAATGACTCCCAAAATGAAATTTTTGGGATTAAATTCAGATTAGTTGAATTTCAAAATGAACTTCGAATATCGAATGAAAACACATAAAAATGATTATTAAATATGATTAATTAACTAATTAATTAATGAAATTCATGTTTTTACATTATAATATATACTGTAATTCTGAAAATAGAGCAACAATTTAATACATAAATAACTTGTCGATTTGTATTAAATGATATGATATTTTTTTATACTGATTGTATATATAACTTAAATTCTTTCGAAAATAATTATTGTCCATATATTGCCAACTATATCACACGTCCTTCCAGGTCATGTTAGACCATAGTACGTACCATGTTGCATCAATGGTCTAATTTATATAAAATAAATAATAAATAAGTATTATTTTCGTCTTAATTTACGTGACATTATCTGAGACATGCATGCAAATCAAAAGAGAAAAAAAAAAGGCTAGAAGAGGTTGTTTTCGACACTATACTTATTGACTTCTTGAGGGTTTTTTTTTTGGCGATTATAAAATCATTAAATACAGTTATCCGTATTATCATAAAATTTTTGTTGACGTTCATATTAAGATATTGGTACTTTTACTGAGTTCAAATTTTAAATTCGTCTCTAAATAAAGCGATAACTAAGATGGAGCTGAGCTATATAATATCATTTTTTATTGATGTATGACATAAAACTTAAATATAATATTATAAGATAATAATTAATAATTTAAAATATTTAAGAATTATTCCCAAAGTGTATAATATTTTACAATTATGTGATAAATAACTTACTTTTCTACGTGTCAAAAATGTCGGTACTAAGTTTCATGGAAAGTGACTAACATATTGCTAGTCAAACATGTCACATTTTGTCCCTCTTAATATTAAATTATTATTAATAATTTGTTGAATATTCTTTTACAATAGCTAGCTATAATTTTTTTTTTTCCACTTGCTACTTTATCATTCTTGAAAAATATTTTTTCTACATTTTTTTTTAATATAGTACTAATTGATAGGAGTACCATGTGCTAGCGAAAATGAAGAAGTTGAGATGAACGTTTGAATGTATATATTAGGAGCGATAAGATTATAATGAACAAGATGATCGGGCGACAGGTGATACCTGCATTTCGAGAGAATCATCAAGTCGCCGAGAACATATTTGAAGAGGAGGTGGACTCTAAAATACGACGTGGCATACCTTAAAGCCACCTTGACTTCAAATAGGTCTTCGGCTTCAATTCGAACCTATTATATGATGTATGACCTCGACATAAGAAGGGAGTTTCGCCTCAAACTTTATACATACACGTTAACTTGGCCTAAGTTGGCATCTATGAGTATGCACAAGTTGACACTTCAACCATCATAAAATTGAACAAACACGCATATCCATCCTACGCAGCAAATCTCATGCGATTTGACATGTAGGACGTGTGTATCCAACGCGATTTGACACACGTTCTACATATCAAAATTCAAATTGCATGATATTTGACATGTACAAGTATAGATACACCCGTTCAACATGACGATTCCCGTGAGATACACTCGAACAGATTTATATTATGCCATCCAGGACACATATTATGTCATGTAGAATACGTGTATTTACTTGTTTAATTTTATAATAGTTAAAGTGATAAATATTTTTTGGAGGCTAAAAGTGTTTAGTTTTGCAAAACCTAAAGGACCAAAAATGTTCAGTCCATACTTAAAAGAACTATTCTGAACATACATCAAAATTAAGGGACTATTTATGTAATTTTCTAGAACATAAACCTTAAACCCCACGAACTCAACTAAACCCTCTGCATTTTTCAGTTGCTTGTTGGATCCAACTCCAACTATAAACATTTAACTGTAAGTCATCAATCTTTACTCATTTTGTATATAAAATATTTAATTATTTTTTTATTTTTCACCAATTGGGGATCTTGAATTTGAGTTTAATGGATCCTATTAGTATTATTTTGGTGTTCTTTAATCATTTTGTATATACAAGTTTAGTCTTTATTGAGCTGAGGGTCTATTGGAAATGACCTTTTTACCTTTATAAGTAGGGACAGAGTTAGGTAGGGCCGAGGGGTTGTCTGAGTGGAAATTAATACTGTTTATATATAGTTAAAATTATTTTTTTTATTGTATATATAGCTTTGGAGTAATTGATAAAGTTGCTGCCACGTGACCTGGAGGTCACGAGTTCAAGTTTTGGAAATAGCCTCAGACAGAAATGCAAGGTAAGACTGCGTACAATACACTCTTATGGTGGAGCCCTTTTCCGGACACTGCGTACAGCGAGTGCTTTAGTGCAACGCGCTGCCCTTTTTATATTATAAACTAGATGTTGAACCCCTATTGGAAACAACCTCTCTACTTCTCCTGGGGTAGTGGTAGGCAGAAATGCAAGGTAAGGCTGCGTACAATACATCCTTATGATGGGGCCCTTCCCCGGACGCTGCATATAGCGAGTGCTTTAGTGCACCGGGCTGCCCTTTTTATATTATAAACTAGATGTTGAACCCCTATCGGAAACAACCTCTCTACTTCTCCTGAGTAGTGGTAGTGGTAGTGGTATGATCTGCGTACACTCTACCCTCTACCCTCTACCCTCCCCAGACCCCACTAGGTGGGAATACACTGGGTATGTTGTTGTTGTAGATGTTGAATCCCGGGTTCTTCATAGTTTGAAGTTCTTGGTGAAAATTATGTTCATAAGGTAGGGGTAAGGTTACTAGAAACTATCCTCTCTAGACCCCACTTCGTGGGATTATGCTGGGTCTGTTGTTGTAGTAGTAGTATTTGGTGTTTGAATTACTAGTTTGAGTATAACTGTATCCGAATAGTATATTACTTTGGTGTTCTTCAATCGTTTTTGTATTTTTGGTGACGCATACTTGCTGAATTATTATAAAGTTTTAGTCTTTCTAGAGATAGTGCTTGGAGTTTCTTGTTCGTGGTGTTTCGTGATGTCTATGATATTGGATAGATAGTTTATAGTAGTACCTTGTTGTATGCTTTTATGTTTTTTGTTTGGTGTACTGTTATATGTCCTGAGTCGGAGGTTTATCGAAAACAACCTCTCTACTTCGTTTGAGGTAGTGGTATGGACTGCGTACACTTTACCCTCCTCAGACCTCACTTTGTGGGAATACACTTCGTAAGTTGTTGTTGTTGTAGTCTTTCTTGAGCTAGAGGGTCTATCAGAAACAACCTATGAGAACCCTCTTTGGCGGAAAAATTATACTGTTTGTATATGGTTAAAATTGTTTATTCTTTTATATATATATATAGTAGATATTGAATCGCCTCGACTTCTTCATCTTTTGGACCCACTTAGTGAAAATTCTAGCTCCGTTATCCTCACCATACCCCACTTGTGGAACTTTACACTGAGAGGTATGTTGTCGTAGTTTCTGGTGTTTGGATTATTAATCCAAGTATAACTGGATCGGAATAGCTTTATTTTTTGTATTAATCTATCATTTTGTAGTTTTCTGTGTCGTATAATTACTGAATGATTATAAAGGATTAGTCTTTCTTGAGCTGAGGGTCTATCGGAAACAATCTCTTTACCTTCATAAGGTAGGGGTAAGGCTGCGTACATACTTCTTACTCTCTCCAATAGTAGTCTTTGGCATTTGAATTGCTAATTTTTTCATATTTTGAAGGACGCAAATCGAATGGCTTATAGGCGAAGCTTGACAACGAGAGCTAAGTTTCTTTATCAGCAAAAAGGAGTTTCTCCAGCAATATTTTATTGCCACAATGATGATCGTAAAAACCACGAATTACCCAGTCGTGAAAATCCAAGAATTCCCAGTTTTTTCCAACCCCATTATGTCAGAAGTGGAATTAACAGTTTTACTGGCTCTAGAAACCCGTTTCAAGATTGGAGATTTTGTGCTCCACACCTCATGATTCCGATGAATTCGGGGTCTATGTTTACCAGGAATATGTCTAGTAGTGTTGGCGGAGGAGCAGAGAAGATAGAGTACATCAGTGAGGTTGCTGAGCTTGCCGATAAGGCAGTTGAGGCTGTAGCTTCTCAAGTTCCAGCAGTGAATGAGGTGGCAATTGCTGCTGCGGACTCGTTTTTGCCAGTGCAGGCATTGCAGTACTTGATCGATTACGTTCATATTTTTACCGGGCTTGATTGGTAAGAATAACATGATATTGCTCGTTTGAATTGATGAAGTAGTTAAAAGCTAAGTTGTTCGGACTCTTCAAAAATGTCTACGGGTGCGTGTCGGATCCTCCAAAAATAGTGTATTTTTGAAGGATCCGACGCGGGTGCGGCAACATTTTTGGAGAGTCCGAGCAACTTAGGTTAAAAGGAAAAAGAGTGGCATATATAATTTTATCCACAAACAACTTATTCCCAAATTTCCGTATTAAAGAGGGAGGGAAACTTGCAGAAGTCTTTCCCGCCGCATATAAAAATCGTTTCTGAATATGTTTACTTTTATTTCATATATATATGTGTGTGTGTGTCTATTTTAAAAGTTTGATAGAATTCTAAATATTGAGGGTTAATTCGAGACTCTTAAGGTGCTTTTTATTTTGGTTTTCGAGAGATTTTCTCCTCAGAATTTCAACGGAAGGAGGAAATATTTCATCCGAAACACCTAGGAAGCCTTAACATGCGTAGTTTGTTTCTCGCTCTTGGTTTTAATGTAATATTGATAAGTTAAAAATCAACTTGTGGTTTATCTTGTGACAAAATGACTGACGACTTCATTTTGGAAATTCGAATGTTCTTCAGGTGGGCATCAATCATCGCAACAACGATTCTTATTCGATGTATAACTCTTCCATTAATGATTAATCAGCTCAAAGCTACTTCGAAATTCGCGGTAAGTTTTTCTGTAGTGCATCTTAACCTTACTCTTGTGACACCATGACCGACCCTTTCTAAGTTTTTTCTTTTGCGAGTCTCTTTGTTTATTTATTCGGTAACATATTAAGGCAGTTTCTGGTATAACCATTTTTAGCGCACTGGGGACCGTAGAATAGGATCTTAAGGTCCGATTAGGACACTGCTTTTATCACAAAGTTTTAGGAAAGAAAGTGGGAAGTGAAGTCAGAAATTTAAGTCGAGCGGCAGCAAAGGTGTTATCTTAGAAGAAAGAGGAAGCTCGGCAGATGAAGCAGCCAAGCAGGCGATGGGTAAATGCTCACACCCGGATCCAGGGAAAGGCTTTTTGCTCGCCTCATATACCTTCACATTGTTCGCAACAAAAAATGTGTCCGATTGATTTCCGTTTTTCTTGATTGGGCTGAAAACATTTGCAAAACCTAACCTGAAGGTCCTTTGGAACTTCGATTTTCTACTCTATTGTAGCTTTTTTGTAGTTCTTGATCTTTTGTGCTCGTAAATATAATTGAAGCAGCTGTATTGAAACTTAAGTTGCGCAGACTCTCCACTTTCGATGGCGGACCCGTGTCAGATTCTCCAAAAATACTCTAGTTTTGGTGAATCTGACACACACCCATCGACATTTGGAAGAGTCTGAGCAACATAGATTAAAACTCTTGCTTTTAAGTAGAACTCCAACTTACGAACCTATGAACACTGAGTGAGATACATGATAGTATCCCTGCATTAGAAATACTGTGGTAAGTTGTAACATATCAAAAAGAAAAAATCGAAATCACTGTAGTGCCTTGTAGATAGCTTATCAAATAAAACCCATTTTTAATTCCCGTAACAGGATTTCTTGCGGTCCTCAATCAAACTTCAAACATCTTCATATTTTAGTGTTAGCAGTTCATTTGTAGGAACTGCTACCTGCAAGTACAAAGATATGTCGTGTTTCCTAGTCGAAAGTTGCATAAAACAAGCAGTATTACCTTCATGTCATATAAAGAATTTTATTATAGCCTTTATCGGAAGGATGGGATACCTCAGATGGTATAAAATTGTTCTGTTCGACATACACACGATTTGCAAAATGAAAGTTGGAAAGTGTTTTTGCAAAGTCGAAGGAGTAACGTGGTAATACTGCTATAATCTGAAGTAGACAGTGATGATTGAGTTCTCTTAGCTCGGTAGATTCTTAAAAGTTTGACTATTTTACGTTGGTTATCAACTCATCACAATCTTTCTCCTTTATTTGATGTGAGGCCTGCTATCTAAAGTTCACCGCGGAGTTTTCATGAACTTTTATATGGTTAAAATGTTGAAGTAACCAGCTATTTGCTGATCTGAAGCAAAACTTCTTTCGAGACTGTTCTACATTTCTTAGGCAAACCGAAGCTTAAAAAAGAACTATAGTTGTTTCCGTTAATTTATCATGGTCTATTATCTTCTCTAGTTTCGGTTTTCTCTGCTACTCATCCTGTTTTGCTTATTTTTTTTGGTGAAATTCAGTCCATCGATTCATTTTCTTAACAATTATGTCTTCTGCAGATTTTGAAGCCAAAGTTGGATGCAATTAACGAAGAGATGCAAAATCGGGTAGGTTTTAGTTGGATTATCTTCTGATTCTTCTTTTCTTTGGTTCCTTTTGGTTGAGCTAGCCACTGCGTTACGTTATTCGACCTTCAAAAATGTCATAGGTGCATGTCGGATCCTTAAAAAATAGTGCATTTTTGAAGGATCCGACATGGGTGCGTCAACATTTTTGAAGAGTCCGAGCAACTTAGCTGGATCCCATCAGAACTTCGAAGTTAAGTGTGCTTGTACTAGAGTAGTACTAGGATGGGTGAGCCCTTGAGAAGTCCTCGTGTTGCATCCCTCCTTTTCTTTATGGTCCAGCCCTTCCTCGGAGTCCGGACCCTGCTCATAGCGGAAGTTTTAGTGCACCGGGCAGTGCTTCTTTTTTTAAAGGAATAAAAAAAAAAAAATATTAAGCTAGCATGCTCGATACCTGATTTAACTTTTTACCTTTTTACTAGGGTATGGCTCCGGCAGCTGTGGCTGAAGGTCAACAAAAAATGCAGGCGGCTATGAAGCAGTAAGCAACTTTTCATTAACGATCTAGCCACTAATGTACGACTTGTTTTAGTTGCACGGTATGTTGCTCGGACTCTTCAAAAATATCATCGGGTGAGTGTCGGATCCTCCAAAAGTAGTGTATTTTTGGAGAATCCGACACGGGTGCGGCATCAAAAGTGAAGAGTCCACGCAACTTAGCTTGTTTTAGTTGCACTCGGAGTAGCTGATAAAACATAACTAGCTTCTCATATGGAGATGCACACACCACAAATTTCTCTTTTTCTCTTTTCTCTCGTAAAGACTGTTCGAATTTACTTTTAAAGACTGTTCGAATTTACTTTTACGGTGAACTTTTTAATTAGTGAGTACATTTTCCCTCTTATTCTAGCATTCGTTTTGCATTCCCTGACAGTTGAACGTCTAAATAGTTGTCCTGATACATGTAGATTCAATGTACGAATAGTTTGAGTAGATCATAATTGTGCCTCAAAGAATAGCGTCTTTCTATATTTAGTAATAATTTAACTTTAGACTTTCTATTTTTAGCCTTAATAAGACGATTTATAGCTACCCATATATCTATGGCTAATTTTAGACCACAAATTCCGAAGTTCCATCTTTCTTTCTTGAACTCCGTGTCAAGTCAAACACCGTCACATACATTAAGACTGAGGGAGTAATAACATAAAATTCTCGGTTTGCCACCGGCACGTTCTAGCAGTTACCATGATTTTATAAATGATGATAACGGTACTCGTATAAAAGGGATGGTTAAGTTGATAATTTCATATGATTATTGACCTATATAATCTATGACATTCTTGCAGACATGGAGTTACACCGTTCACTCCCTTAAAAGGAATTATAATACAAGGGCCAGTCTTCGTCAGTTTCTTTATGGCCGTAAGATTATTCCCTTTCTGCCGTCTATGATGTCATTTGTTTCCGTCCCAACCATTTTCATTCTCAAGACTATATTTATCACCGTAAAATGCAGATTTCAAATATGGTGGAAAAGGTCCCTTCTTTCAGACAAGGGGGAGTTTTATGGTTTACTGATTTAACCGTTCCGGATAGCATGTACATCTTCCCAATTTTGACGGCATTGACTTTCTGGATAACGGTGGAGGTGAGTTGTCCTTTTGTTTTTTCGCAGTGTATTATTTTATGGTGCTTTCGTCGACTATACCTTCGTCTATTCTCTGATGGAACATTATTCTGGATGACTTCCGAATCTTGATGATGATGCTTATGGTTTTAGGTTTGTATAGAGAACTTTTCCTTTTTATTTTTATTTTCTAATGAGAGTAAAATTTTCCTAAAAAGATATTAATGAAACCTATGTTGCATGGACTCTTCAAAAATATCATCGGGTGCGTGTCAGATTCTTCAAAAATAGTGCATTTTTGGAGGATCCGACACGGGTGCAGCAACAATTTTGAAGTCTCCAATCAACTTAGAATGAAACGATTGCAAAATTAGAGACTAAACTTCTGTGCAATTTGAGCTTTAACCTCACGCTCTTAACAGTCTTGATTACTTATGTTGTTGCATCATATTGGATCTTAATTTCTCTTGTTAAATCATGGTACTTGGCAGTGGCGGAGCTAGGATTTTCATTGAGAGGGTTCAGAAGTAAATATACGAACTAATCGAAGGGGGTTCAACATCTACTATATATGCATAAAAATATTTTTAACCATGTAAAAATAATATAAAAACAATATAATTTTCCGTTGAAGGGTGTTCGGATGAACCCCCCTGGAGCAAAGGTAGCTCTGCCATCGGTACTTGGCTAAACATTGCTTGTTCGTCTTGAACGCAATCATGCATCAACATGGAAATGATGTTTTAAGCTCATGTGTGCAATTTAACGATTAACTGCTTCCTGGTGTTTGGCACTGGACACTTTTTCGTTCTAGGTTCTCAATACCTTCTCGCTTATGTTGCTCGGAATCTTCAAGAATTTCAACGGGTGCGTATCGGATTCTCCAAAACTAATGTATTTTTGGAGAATCCGACACGGGTGCGGCATCGAAAGTGAAGAGTCCGTGCAAAATAGCAGTGCTCGCTATCACCTTTAAATCTGGCTCTGGTGTACTGCCAAATACTAAGTTACTCGGACTCTTCACTTTCGGTGCCGCACCCGTGTCGACACGACATGGGTGTGGGTGTGGGTGTGGGATCCCTAACCGATATGGTCAACCGATTTTGGGTACTTTGACCAAAATCGACTGGGAAAGTCCGGACAAATTTAAGAAATTGTATAATCAAAATAAAAGGTAAGGTGAAATTGAAGAAAATGGAATACCTTGTATATAGAAATTTCTATGTTATTGCTTTTCTTTTTATCTCCTTTTAGGATTTTCTTCTTGAAAAATATTTTCTCCTCAAGTTTTCCACATAATATCTCAAAATTTATATTTTATAACTCTATTTTTAGATATTTAAATTATTTTTCGCCGAATCCCCGCACCCGTATCCATCCCTAGATCCATATCCCCGAATCTTTAAATTGAGACAGTGAAGGATCCGACCTCTAGATCCATACCCGTATCGGACACCTGCACCCGATTTCGAGTAACATAGGCCATAATAATATTGCTTGCTTGTATGTCTCCCGCTAATTTCCACGTTTGATTTATTTCGTGGGGCAATACTGAAAGTGCGTAACGCGATATCAAGCTCAGTTCTTTACTAGTTGTTTACAGATCCTGCTATCTTTATCGGGATATCTTCACGCCGTGTAATTTCTGGCCATTTTGTTAACCTGAGTTTATTCTTTCTCAGTGCAATGCTCAAGAAGGATTGGAAGGAAATCCTTCAGCTAAAACTATAAAAAACGTCTCACGGGCCTTCGCTGCGTTAACTATCCCATTTACTGCTGGTTTTCCTAAGGTAAAAAGTCCGAACCAACTCATGTATAATGGTTTTATCATGTATCTATCCTTTTTGTCTACGTTTTGGTTCTTTTTACTACACTATTAGTCGAATTACAAAAATGAGTGCCCAATAAATTCTTGGCGTAGTCAAGTTACAAACATGAGTGCCCAATAATTGTTAGTCAAGTTATGAACGTGAAAACTAATTATTGAACGCCTAGACGATTCACCTGTCTCAATCCATGCCTATTTAGTCGCAACACTCATGTTTGTATTTTGTTTACGTATGATGTCACAAATTGTGATCCCAACTCTTATTCCTTTGACCCCGTTGCTGACGTATTTTCATCCATTTCATATATGCCGTATGCCGAGGGTTTTACTTTTCCTAAATCTCATCCGTGATCTATTTTATCATCGCAATGATCTGTCTTCGTGACCTAAAAGTTTGTTCCGAAGTGAAGTTTATCCTTGGGAAGTTGCATGCATGTGCTCAGGTATGATTTATCATAAAATTTGGTTTTAGTCTTTGAGCGTGCAACTGGATTGTCAACGACATTAAAACACCTCGTCCTGCATAGCTTCAGGCGTAAATGTTCTTCTGCTGTTGCTGAAGCATAGTTCCTGAATGGCATTGTCGATGTGATTAGCCAATACGCGGATACTACTATGAGAGCCTCACTGGACTTTACTTGAGGTTCTCAATACTCGATAGGTACGGTCTCATCAAGAAAGCATCATTTCTTCCTAGCCTTGGTGGACAGAGTTACCTAGTACCTATTGCTGCCTGCTGGTGGGAGGTGGCAGGTATCCCGTGGAATTAGTCGAGGTACCCGCAAGCTGGCCCGGACACCACGGTTATCCAAAACAAGGATTTTGTATTTCCCGGATAAAAATTTTCAGATAGGTAATCCCCCTTGAAAAAACTTCAACTCCGTTGGATGTATATATTGAGTTCATGTAGCTCTCGTCCTGGTATGTGTGCGTGCTGCCGTGTTTGTTTGATAATTCTTTATAATGTGCTACATAATCCGTGTAAATGCTAAGTGTTTTGCGGTATCTCTTCTGTGTTTGGACTTGATTCGAGTTCTTGCTCCGTAATTGTTCCATTTTTCATATTGATATGTTGATTGAATCGAGATCATTAACGTTAAGGGCGCTTGTTTCATTGCAGGCAGTATTCTGCTATTGGATGACCTCGAATATATTTTCGCTCTCATATGGATTAGGTTAGTATTTCGATTCATTTTCTGCAGAAGCATTCATCAAGTCGACCTGTTTTTTCACTTAAAAATCTTGTGTCTTCTTGTTTGTTAGTGGTTAAAAATCCCGCGGTTAAGAAGTTTCTTGGCGTTCCTATAGTACCGGTCACTCCTCCATCTGAACAAAAACCGGGACTCCCATTTTTCGAAACTCTCAAGAAATACGCTGCCGCTCAAAAGCAATTAGCAGCACAACAGCACACTCAATCATCACCTGCCGTGGCATCAAAACCTGCTAGTCAAGTAATATCATCATCATCGTCATTATCATCATCATCGTCTGTTCTTGGTAAACGGATTGCAAGCTTAGAGAAACAGGTAAAAAGAAGAAAGAACAACAAGAAGAGGCGATGAACGTCCTTGATTGAAGGAGAAAAGTTCGTCGAGCAGATCGCTAACTATTGGTCATTGATGCCGCGTATACACAATTCGGACAGAAGCTCATTTTTTTCCCAGAAGTTTATAGAGGGATTCATAGATATACCATCAGGAACATACATGTTTTTTTGGTTTTCTTTCGTCTTTCATACGAATATAGGTATTCATGAAAGATCATTCGTTGAGAAATTTGTAACGATGAGCAGAATGCTGCAGCACTCGAAGCATAGTTGCTGTAATAAGTAAATTCCATCGCGTTTCAATTCTTCAGTAATTTGTTGAAACTTGTTTCTGTTATAATATTGTGTTATACAGTTTTCTTAGGATTATACTTTTTTGCTTAATACCGAATAAAAGAAAATAAGTAAGAAATTCACTTATTTACCAAGAAAACATTCCTTAGTACTGAACACACTCATAAAATACTCCATTTTCAATTCTCAGCCAGTGGCGGAGTTAGAATTTTCATTGAGGGGGTTTAGAAGTATATATACGAATTAGTCGAAGGGGTTCAACATCTACTATATATATATATATGTATAAAATTTTTTTTTAACCATGTAAAAATAGTACAAAAACAATATAATTTTCTGTCGATGGGAAGTTCGGATGAACCTCTTGGAGCAAAGGTGGCTCCGCCACTGTTCCCAGCGTAGACAAAACTAGGTGATTTGTTCCTGTCTGTTCTAGTCTTGGTGGACAGAGTTACCTATTACATGTTGCTCGTTGGAGGCGTCAAGTATGCATGGAATTAGTCGAGATGCACGAAGCTGATCTAGACGCCACAATTATTTTTTTTTTCTTTTAAAAAAAAACTCAATTATTCAAGAGTTTTGGTGAGTCAAAACTGCATGGAGGAATATACTCTAAAACAGTTACATATTTTTCCCACAAAACACTCAAACTTTTCTTCCTTAAGACTCTCAAACTTCCCCTTTAATATCTCCATAATCTCACAAAAATCCTTCATATACATACACAAATCTATTATTATTATTATAATAATAATATACTACTGGTATACGTACTCGTGCGATTTCTGATTTAATCTATCCACCTACATTGCATTTTTTCAATCAGATTAGTACTAGAATACGTACTCACGTGATTTATGATTAGATCTGTTCAGGTACATTGCATTTTTTCCAATCAGATTAGTACTAGTATACGTACTGGTGCGATTTATGATTTGATCTGTTCACCTACATTGCATTTTTTTTCAATAAGATTCGTACTAGTAAACGTACTCGCGTGATTTATGATTTGATCTGTTCACCTACATTGCTTTTTTTTTTCAATCAGATTAGTACTAGTGTACGTACTCGCGTGATTTATTATTTGATCTGTTCAGGTAAATTGCATTTTTTTTTCAATCAGATTAGTACTAGTACACGTACTCGCGTGATTTATGATTTGATCTGTTCACCTACATTGCATTTTTTTTCAATCAGATTAACGAAATTGCACGTATAAAAGTTCATAGATTGAGGATCTGTTTGGAGATATTGAGAGATCAGAGACATGGCAGAAAGGTTTATATTTGAGGTTGAGCCGGCGAAGGCAGCAAAAGATGGAAGGCCGTCCATTGGACCGGTGTATCGGAGTAAATTTGCCAAGAATGGTTTTCCACCTCCCATTGATGGCTTAGATAGCTGTTGGGATATTTTCCGGTAAGATTTATCCGAACAATTTATGGTATTGAATAGAATGTTTTTATGTTGTACAAAGTCACGGAGTTAGCATTTTTAGTTTATAGATCATAAATCCTTTTTGTTTTCGATAATGATGGTGACCGATAGTGGCGTAGCTACATTGACTAGAGGTTGGTTGCTCGAACACCCTTCGTATACTAAAGTTTTAAACCCCCTTAGCGAAATTCATTGGATCACCACGGGTGTCCGTGCCGAACACCTCAACTCTAATCCACGGGATACCACCGCCAACCGGCAATAGGTACCAGGTAACTCTGTCCACCAATGCCAGAACAGATAGAAAGATATCATCTAGTGGTTTTGTTTGTTTATATTGAGATTTGAACCTGAGACGTGATGATTTTCGACTCACTTCTTTGATCACTAGCCCACGTTCCTTGGATAAATATATATTTTTTTTTTGCCGAGTTCTAAAAATGTTATTTATATATATTATATGATTTTTTTTCTTTAACACAATTGCAAAATTTGATAACCATGGTAATCGGGCCAGCTTGCCCACACCTCGACTAATGTAACTCTATCCACCAAGGGTAGGACAGATGGGAAGAAATCACCTAGTATTTTTGTGTCCGATTTGAAACTGAGACCTCATTGTTCTCACCCATTTTGACCACTAGGCGACACCCTTCGGTGCTCATTTATGTAAAAGCTCGTTTTTGTACTGAACTTGCATTAACCTTGGCATGTTGTTGTATCGTCGTTGATGTTACTCTTCTAAAATTTGATCTTGGATTGTGGAGGAACCTACGGCAACTACTTTTAGTTGATGATGATGCTTATGAAAATTTACTTTCTTGTCTATGTCACAGTTTGGCAGTGGAGAAATATCCTAATAACCACATGCTTGGCCACCGTAAGATTGTGGATGGGAAGGTATGTTTTACAGTATTATGTATTAGTTTCGACTCCTACAAGGATTCTTGTTTTCTGAATTCGCGTTAGCTGATTCATGTATATTTGTTGCTCTTTTCGTCAGCCTGGAAGGTATGTCTGGAAGACTTACAAACAAGTGTACGACATTGTCATACAAGTAGGAAATTCCATTCGTAACTGTGGCGTAGAACCAGTAAGTTCTCAACTCTATATGGTATTACGCTGATAATGTGGCCGATGAGAAAAGAACGATAATGATAAAGTTTCATCGTTGAATACTGTAGTCAGTCGCTAGCGGAATTTAGCTTTTTGCTTTTTGCATAGCTCTAATAGGATTAGGAGCCCTCGAAGGTTCACTAAGGCCCTTAGGAACTAAGTTGAGCGGACTCTTCACTTTCGATGATGCACCCGTGTCAGATTCTCCAAAAATACACTAGTTTTTGGCAAATCCGACACGCATCCGTTGACATTTTGGAAGAGTCCGAGCAACGTAGCTCAGGAAACGGTAGGCATCTGTTAATGCATTTTTTCAGCACTTATGGAGTATGTAAGTGTAGTTATACATTTAAATGTGGATTTCATCCTCCGTGGATGTTCATTTTCCCATCATTTGAGGTATCGTATTCTTATCTTTTAGTAATTCACGCGTCTCTTATTTCTATTTCTTAATGTTCATCCCTTTTGAGTATTCATTTCGATTAGTACCTTACTGCCTGTTCATTTCACTTCTTACGTTAGGGAGGAAAATGCGGTATATTTGGAGCGAATTGCCCTGAGTGGATTATGAGTATGGAGGTATTGCCCGTTTCTGTCTCTTAATTTGTGTATCGAGTGTTTATTCTTGTTATATATCTGATTCCGTTGAGATTAAACATCTGTGACAATGAAATTCTATTGGTATGATTCTTCTTGTCACGTATATTGGCACAGTTCTCGAGTTGTCTGATAACAAGGACATCCATATCCATAGCACAATATCCATTTTACGCTCTTTTCTAATACTAAGCTCATTTGAACGATCACTTGTGTTAACGCTTCTATAAGTTATTCAATCAGAGATCTTCATCGACATTTTAAAGCACCAGTTTAAGCATTATCGTTACTGGTATAAAGCACCAGTTTAAGCATTATCGTTACTGGTATAAGAACGTGTGTTGGTAGGTTGGCTTGGGACTCATTAACGGCTTCCTTTTTACTTCTGAACGAGGACCTGTATCGACGTAGTTAGTACATTTACTTGTTTCTAGTTCATTCAATTATCTCTGGACTACGTCTAGATTATCGAATTGCTTGTACTTTATGCCTCAACGGGGATGCCAGTTGATTCCTTAAACTACTAGAAAAGAAAAAAAAAACGCCTTTCTCACTGCTCTTTTTTTTCCAAGTTCACTTGCAGTCTATCTCGGTTTCATATTCTCGTGATCCTATCTTCGCTGCTTGCTATTTCTATTGTTGCTGCTTGTAACATCTATTGTTTTCTAGGATAGATGTCAGAAATGAGTCATCGTCTGTAGTTCTTATCGGCTCTGATATAGCTACTTTTTAACGCAGGCATGCAACGCTCATGGACTTTACTGTGTCCCTCTGTATGATACCTTGGGTAAGCATTCTCCTTTGGAGCAAATAGTGGTTCCACGCTCTAGTAGAAATGTCCTAGACTCGTTAAATGAGATGCATGATGGCGGAGTTTGACTACCGACTACCAAGAGGCTATTACATTACCAATCATATGCCAGGATTGCCGTTCTGACGTGATAATTAATATTTACTAACAATCTTTTTTATGCCGTTCTGCATACAATACACCCTTGTGGTGGGGCCCTTCCCCGGACCCAGAGGCGGAGCTAGCCTCCGAACCCCCTTCGACGGAAAAATATACTATTTATACATGATTAAAATTATTTTTTATGTGGTTATAGTAGGTGTTGAACACCCTTCGACTAAGTTTTCTTTGAATATTGAACCCTCTCAGTTGAAATCCTGGCTCCGCCTCTGCCCGGACCCCACGTATAGCAGGAGCTTTAGTGTATTGGGCTGCCCTTTTAATCTTTTTTATGTCTTCAGGTGCTGGTGCAGTGGAATTTATCATTTCCCATGCAGAGGTTGAAATTGCTTTCGTTGAGGAGAAAAAACTTCCCGAGGTATGCATTTTAGGCGTTGAACCTTTACTTTCTCAAACGTTACGCCTGGGATTTTATAAGCATGGTGATCGCCATGCTATGTATATGTGACTTTCTACTCGAGACTCGTTAATATATCATGTACGGAAGTGAAATGCTAATTAACTCGTTGATTACTATAGCTTTCAGAAAAAAGTAAGTACCGATAATTAGGATAATGGCAAGAAACGTTTTAAGAATAATTTTTCCGAAAGATTGCTGTTTTAGAAGTTTACGAGATAAGCATCCAGTATACCTTTGAATTATGGCAACTTCACAGGGGTCCTATTACCCCAAAGTCAATTTTAGTGTATTTTGTCACCCTTTTGTGATGACGTGGTACCTTTATTACATAAAAATGGGGTCCACGACAAAGATGCCATGTCAGCTAAAAAGGTGCCACATCAGCTAAAAAGGTCGACAAAAATATGCTAAAATTTAGTCCGGGGGTAATAGGGCCCCTGTGAAGTTGGAGTGTGTCGTAGCAAATTCGGTCATAGTTTAGGAGGGTACTAGATGCTTTACTCGAAGTTTACTAACGTTGAGTTTGGAGCTATGTTCTCGAACGTTCAGCGCTGTGATTTTTACTAGAATGTCTTCATATTCCTTTTCAGCTTTTGAAAACATTTCCGAATGCAGCAAAGTACTTGAAGAGTAAGTCAGCTGTAATTTAGTTTCTTTTTTCAGAAGTATGAAATATGTACGTTCATGTTAATGGCGATTGCTTCATGCTCTTTATCGCCAGCGATTGTTTGTTTCGGCAAAATCACTCCTCAGCAAAAGGACGAGGTTGCAAAGTTTGGCGTGTCTCTTTATTCCTGGGATGAGTTTCCTCAATTAGTAAGGATTCTATGAACTTTTATCTGTCTGTTCCGATTTCTGTTATGGCTGTTTAAACGTTATAAGTATTGTGTTGTAATCCACATGCCGAGGTTGTGATTTCTAATGGTTGAAGTCTAGTTCGACACTTCTTAATGTCGGCCATGTGCTTGGACAGGCTCTCCGAGCATGTTAAAAGCTAAGTTGCTAGGACTCTCCAAAAATGTTGCCGCACCCGTGTTAGATCCTTCGAAAATACACTATTTTTGGAGGATCCGACATGGACCCATAGACATTCTTGAAGATCCCGAGCAACTTCGGTTAAACTTTCGTCCCAGAGTCGCTCGCTCGACCAGAACACTTATAAGAGCTCCAGCGTCAATCACTTCCATTCCCCTCGTTAGACTGTCTGTAGGCTGTAGCACTCATAGCTACAGCTCTAACTCGACTATTTCCTAATAATTGCTGTACCTCATAAATGAGCGGGGGGCTTGATAATCCTTTACGCTAACATCACACTTCTCGATATGTGCAGGGAAACAAAAAACAGTTTGATCTTCCACTGAAAAAGAAGAACGATATCTGTACGATAATGTATACTAGTGGAACAACCGGGGAACCCAAGGGTGTGATGCTTTCAAATAAGAGCATCGTCACTATTATGGCTGGAGTGCACCGTATCCTCGAGTGTGTAAATGAGTCGGTGAGATATATGTTCTTTTTATTTCCATTTGTTTCGGTAAAACATAGCGATAGTTCTTATTTGAGTGAAGCATCTAGTATCCCCCGAACTATGACCGAATTTGCTACGACACACTCCAACTTCACGGGGTCCTATTACCCCCTGAACTCAATTTTAGCGTATTTTTGTCACCCCTTTTGTGCTGACGTGGCACCTCTTGTCAATCTTTTTACTTGACGTGGCACCTTTGATGTGGGCCCCAAGGTGCCATGTCAACATAAAAGGGTGCCAAAAATACGCTGAAATTTAGTTCAGGAGGGTAATAGGATAGGACCCCTGTGAAGTTGGAGTGTGTCGTACCAACTTTGGCCGTAGTTCGAGGGGGTACTGGATGCTTATCTCTTCTTATTTTGCTGGAAAATATGTTTCTTTTAAGTTTTATCTCATCTTTTTGAATTGCAGCTGACAATGCATGATATATATATCTCATATCTTCCCTTGGCACATATCTTTGATCGAGCGATTGAAGAATGTTTCATTAATATTGGCGCCTCGATAGGATTTTGGCGAGGGGTAAGATGTCCTAATCTTCTACGAAATGAAGTAAGAGCTTATCTTATGCATTCGTTATCATGTTTGCAGGACGTCAAGTTACTAACTGAAGACCTTGCAGAACTGAAACCAACTATCTTCTGTGCGGTACCTCGGGTATTAGACAGAATATATGCTGGTAATATCTTACTCTCCGTTACAACTGATTCGTATAAAGTCTCAAACCTTTCCAACCGATCACTAATTGTGACCTCCTTTTATTACGACAATCTGTGTGTACGACTGGCGTACCAATCTTTATAACGATGTTGTCTGAACCAACTTTCCTGCACCTCGACTATTCCTGTGGATACCTGCAACCTCCGCCAACACAAGTATTGCATTATTTTTTCTTTATAACGCTGTTGTCTGAACCAACTTTCCTGCACCTCGACTATTCCTGTGGATACCTGCAACCTCCACCAACACAAGTATTGAGTAACTCCGCCCACCAACACTTAGATGAGAAGAAATCATCTAACGCCTTTCGCCTCTACTAGGATTTGTACTTTGGTTGAAATGCTAATACAAGTGTTCTTTCTACAACTTCACACATCTCTACACATTAACGCAAGACATAAACTTTCGGTAGGTGGTAGAATTATGCTTACGGAAATGAAGAATGCCATGAAAAATATGAGGGTTAGAAACGCTTGTGTTCCAGATAGGAACTCTTGTAGAGGTTTAGAATCATCTCGTAGAAGTAATACAAGCGATTCAATGTCATATTAAGGAGCGGAAAGATGCCATGAGAGGAGAATAGTACCTAGATTCCGATATATAAGCACAAAGGAGATATTTAAAGTTGTGTAAACTAACGTGGCATTAGACTTATGAGTCATATGATCAAACTTTGGGAAAGAGCTATACTGCGTAGAGTAAGGGACACTGCAAGAGTGAAAGAAAATTGATTTGAATTTTTACTAGTTAGATGTACAATTTGACTTTGCGTCTTAAAATTCTGGGTCATTTTGACTAAATGCACCGAGCATGCGCAGGTTTGCAACAGAAAGTTTCTTCAGGTGGTCTGCTAAGAAGCACCTTGTTCAATATTGCATATGCTCGGTAAGTTCTAGTTCCATATTTCTTAAAGAGATGACAGCTTTCTTGTCGATGCAAATATCAGTATCTTGAACTCGGTGTCTGAGCTTTTAAGTTCTTCGATTGCCTTTACGATGATCTGTTTCCAAAGAAGGTGCTACATCTTTGGTTGGAAAAAAATGCATTTTGGAAAATACCTTTTCACTTGTCTGGACAAAATACGGGTGTTTCACGTTGTTGTATGTATACCTGTACTGTTATACAAGAGTAAAGCATCTGGTACCCCCGAACTATGACCAAATTTACTACGACACACTCCAACTTCACAAGGGTCCATACCCCCGAACTCAATTTTAGTGTATTTTTGTCACCTTTTTAGTTGACGTGGCACCTTTGACGTGGGTTCCATTTTTATGTAATAAAGGTGCCATGTCACCACAAAAGGGTGACAAAAATACGTTAAAATTGATTTCGGGGGGGGGGGGGGGGGGGTAATAGGACTGATGTGAAGTTGGAGTGTGTCGTAGCAACTTTAGCCGTAGTTCGAGGGGGTACTGGATGCTTGTCTCGTTAAACAATTGTTCTATTTCCGAATGTAGAGATTAGTTCCATAAGTCAATACATGCTTTTTCAATTTGAATTGATTTTCCATAGAAGTGCATTTGGTTAGTTTTCGGTATATTTGAGAAGCAATTTGGACTCTGTGCCTTACCTGCATTTTCGATATTCTGCAGCAAACTTCAGTATTTGCAGAGTGGGTGTAAGTATCACGAAGCATCTCCAATATCCGACAAAATTGTTTTCAGTAAGGTAGTGTAGATACTCCGGCAGCAGCTAATACGTCTTCTGATTTTGCTTCCTGTCGTACCACTAGATATGAAACTTTGGTTGTTTTTGCTTTCTTAGGTAAAAGATGGGCTAGGCGGCAGAGTGCGCCTTATATTATCTGGAGCAGCACCCCTCTCAGCTCACGTAGAATCTTTTCTGCGAGTTGTAGCATGTGCTCATGTTCTTCAAGGATACGGTATATATACCTTTATCGTGTTAAACTTATTGTCTTTCTCCACTCTGGAAAATTCGACAGCTTTAATCTGCTTGTATATTAGCGATATCAGTAGTTCTCCAGACATCGACTATAGCTGAAATATGTAACCATTCAAATTATCCTGCCGAAAAGCTTCTTTCGCCGTTTTACAGAAACAGATCTAGCATGGTGCTTTAGGTTTCTGCTTGAATTGTTCTGGAATAAGGCATTTCTGTAGCTTCCATCGGAGTCGTTTATTGACATTTGACAAGTTCTGGGACTTGGCAAAAGTTACGCGCTCATTCTCATTCTGACCGTGTTGTGCTGACTCTTCACTTTCAATGCCACATTCATCTCGGATTCTCCAAAAGTAGTGTATTTTTGGAGAAGCCGACTCACACCAGTTGACATTTTTAAAGAGTCCGAGCAACATAACGGACCAGAGACTTCTCTAAGCCTACATTTCATAAATTATTACTGTACAATAGTGTTCATAAGATGAATTCAATATGATCTAACGAAGTTCTAAGTCGAGGTCTGGAAGTTCTCTTTGTAGTAAGTGCAGTTTGACTGTAGTGATAGGTGTTTATAACTCTTCGCGCAAACTGTTTTTAAAGAAGCAACTTCGGACTAATTATAGCGATAGGTATACAATCAGCTGTCATTTGTGTCTATATTGTAATCTTATAAAGGGCAGCCCGGTGCACTAAAGCTCCCACTATGTGTAGGGTCCAGGGAAGGGCCCCACCACAAGGGTATTGTACGCAGCCTTACCTTGCATTATTGCTTAAGTAATTGGATCGTTATTCTTGTTGATTTAGCATTTACGTGTAGGTCTGACTGAAACATGTGCTGGTACATTTGTATCGCTACCCAACCAGTTTGATATGCTTGGTACGGTTGGTCCACCGGTGCCTAATGTGGATGTGCGTTTGGAATCCGTTCCTGATATGGAATATGACGCTCTTTCAAGCATGCCACGTGGAGAAATATGCATCAGGGGAGAAACTCTATTTTCTGGTTACTACAAGCGCGAGGACCTTACGAAAGAAGTCCTGGTCGATGGATGGTTCCATACAGGTTGCCTTTTCTAAATTCTTTTTCGCGCTTGAACTGTGAAATGTCCCACTCGTTAGAAAGTTTACTCTAAAAAATTTTGTCAGGGGATATCGGTGAGTGGCAACCAAACGGTAGCTTGAGGATAATCGATCGCAAGAAGAATATTTTCAAGCTATCACAAGGAGAATATGTTGCTGTCGAAAATTTGGAGAATGTCTATGGCGATAATCCTGTTATCGAATCAGTAAGTAATCATATTACATGGAGTAAAGCATCTAGTACACCCCTGAACGATGACCAAATTTGCTACGACACACTCCAACTTCATGAGGGTCCTATTACCCTCCTTAACTCAATTTTCCTGTATTTTTGTCACCCTTTTGTGCTGACGTGGCACCTTTTGCCAACTTTTTTGACTGATGTGGCACCATTGATGTAGGCCCCATTTTATGTCATAAAGTTGCCATGTCAGCACAAAAGGGTGACAAAAATACGTTAAAATTGAGTTTAGGAGGTTAATAGGACCCTGTGAAGTTGGAGTGTGTCGTCGCAACTTTGACCATAATTCGAGGGGGTATTGGAAGTTTATCTCTATTATGTGCATTGGCTTCTTAACTATAGCAACTTGGTGACTTCACGTGTACATAGTTCATCATACACGCGTGCAAGAGATTCTGTTTAACGGTGAACACAGTGAAGGGTGGGCGAACAACTCTCTATAAAGGATCTTTTTCCAACGATATTCCCCAGGCTCACTAGTTAATGTTCGTTGGAAAGTTTTTGGGAGATAATACGATGGATGTTCATAAAAAATAGAGCATATCGGGACATACTGTTCTCTATTTAGTCGAGTTCATTGAGCCTCATCACTCATGCTGCAACTCGTCTTGATTGATTGGTTCTCATGAATTGCGCTAGCTGCATTGTTGGTTTGTCCAATTTAGACTCTCCGGATTCTCAGTTTTTTTTTTCTGGATTGGCTTCAGATATGGATATACGGGAGCAGCTTTGAGTCTTTCCTCGTTGCTGTCGTTAGTCCAAGAAAAGAAGAGGTTGAAAAATGGGCCAACCAGAATGGCCTCTCCGGGGATTTTAATTCTCTCTGTGGAAATTCCGCGGTGAAAGAATACATACTAGGGGAGCTCACAAAAGCTGGTAAAGAAAAGAAGGTTAGTTCTTTTCGGCCAACTGAGCTACGAAGATTTCCCTTTAGTCTCCGCTGCTGTTTTTCCATAACTCGATGTATTGCAGAAGGCGGAGAGCCTATGTTTACGTGACTCACTTTCTTCGCAGCTGAAGGGATTTGAGTTCGTTAAAGCTCTACACCTTGATCCAGTGCCGTTTGACATGGAACGCGACCTCCTGACTCCAACGTTTAAGAAGAAAAGACCACAGTTGCTTAAACACTACAAGGTACATTCTCTTTCATCCGCTCGTGAGTGTCTGTCTTGACGATATCCTTTATCAAGACGACTCTTAACTTGTTTGGAACTAAAGCGTAGTTGTTATCGTTCTTGGTTTCACTGCTGTTATGTTTGTCTATCGCGATGAAAACATGCTCCAAAATGGTCTTTGATCTGTGTTCTTTAACCCGTTGTTGACATTTACCGTTAACTAGTACCTCATTGATCGAGAACATCGGTTACTGTCACCTTATATGCTCTTGCGCGTTCCTCTCGATATGAGCTAACTTTTGAAGTTGAGTTATACCGCATCTCCTTTTCTTAAAGCGGACCAATCAAAGACTAGTCGTTCCTGTTTATGAGCAGAATTGTTGGTTACTAAGTTGCGCGGACTCTTCACTTTCAATGCCGCACCCGTGTCGGATTCTCTAAAAATACACTACTTTGGGAGAATTCAACATGCACCCGCTGTCATTTTTTGAAGAGTCCGAGCAACATAGGTTGGTCTATACAACATACCTCGCGTAATCCCACAAAGTGGGGTCTGGGGAAGGTAGAATGCCCGCAGACGTTACCACTACCTTAGAGGTAGAGAGTTTGTTTTCGATAGACCCTCGACTCAACAGCCGAACAAATCACCCTAAATATTATTCATATCCAAGTGTAAAAGAAACGAAAGATAATAACCAAACTGAAAGGACAAGTGATTACAAGAAATGAAACGAAAAAACGATATATACTAGTGGGAACCATAGTCGACTTCAATCTGTTTGGGACTGAGGCGTAGTTGTTATGTTAATGTTAATATCTATTAATTCTATGTGCAATAAGTTAATAAGTTTTTTTATAATGGAAAACTTTTTTTTGCATATTTCACAATTTTTTTCTGATTTTTATTTAACTTTGTGCAGGATGTTATTGACAACATGTACAAGGGTGCTAAATGAACCTTTTTCTTTTGGCCCCTCCCTCCCTCGATGACTCGAACTCACAATTTTTGAACTAAAAGTGAGAGGTGCTTACCATACGAGCGACTCCACCTCCCTCTGATTTTGTTTTTATTTTTGTTTTCGTTTTAGTTCTGTATATATTTATTATTGGATCTTTCGGTATGTATTAGCACATGGATTTTTTGAAAAATATCGATAGACTTTGTTTGTTCTGAAATTAATTTGAAGGATCCATCCCAAACGTTCTAAGTTTTACCATGACTGACGTTGCTTTGATTTTTTATTTTTTGGCATTTTAGATCCGTTAAATCCGAATTTATGAATATCGGAGCTATGGTGTGTATTAGCACATGGATTTTTTGAAAAAATATCGATAGACTTTGTGAGCTCTGAAATTTGAAGGATCCATCCCGAAACGTTCTAGGTTTTACCATGACTGACGTTGCTTTAATTTTTTATTTTTTGGCATTTTGGATTCTTTAAATCCGAATTTATGAATATCGGAGCTATGGTGTGTACACATGGATTTTTTGAAAAGATATCGATAGACTTTGTGAGCTCTGAAATTTAAAAGATCCATCCCGAATGTTCTAGGTTTTACCATGATTGACGTTGCTTTGATTTTTTTATTTTTTGGCATTTTGGATTCTTTAAATCCAAATTTATGAATATCGGAGCTATGGTGTGTACACATGGATTTTTTGGAAAAATATCGATAGACTTTGTTTGCTCTGAAATTTGAAGGATCCATCCCGAACGTTCTAGGTTTTACCATGACTGACGTTGCTTTGATTTTTATTTTTTGGCATTTTGGATTCTTTAAATCTGAATTTATGAATATCGGAGCTATGGTGTGTACACATGGATTTTTTGGAAAAATATCGATAGACTTTGTTTGCTCTGAAATTTGAAGGATCCATCCCGAACGTTCTAGGTTTTACCATGATTGACGTTGCTTTGATTTTTTATTTTTTGGCATTTTGGATTCTTTAAATCCGAAATTATGAATATCGGAGCTATGGTGTGTATTAGCACATGATTTTTTTTCTTTTAAATATCAATAGACTTTGTTTGCTCTGAAATTTGAAGGATCCATCCCGAACGTTCTAGGTTTTATCATGATTGACGTTGCTTTGATTTTTTATTTTTTGGCATTTTGGATTCATTAAATCCGAAATTATGAATATCGGAGCTATGGTGTGTATTAGCACATGATTTTTTTTCTTTTAAATATCAATAGACTTTGTTTGCTCTGAAATTTGAAGGATCCATCCCGAACGTTCTAGGTTTTACCATGAATGACGTCGCTTTGATATTTTTTGGCATTTTGGATTCTTTAAATCCGAAATTATGAATATCGAATGCATGGTGTGTATTAGCATATGGATTTTTCGGAAAAAAAAATATCGACACTACAATCCGAAGATAACTAAACCTGAAATAAGTTATACTTTTATTTTATCTCAACCAAACTCGAGGCAGATTCATCATAACATAAATCCCGAGATACATTATCTCTTATCCCTCATATCAAACGAGCCCTTAGTAATAACAAAGAATTTGGGGTGGCGAAAATGTCTTGCAAATAATAATAAGATTTTTTTTTTTTTTTTAAAAAGGTCATTTTCAAAGTCTAACAGAAGATAAAATTTGTCAAACCGACCTTTTTTTTTTCTTTATTATTATGTCCAAAATGTACCTTTTTTCCAAAATATTCCATGAATAATTGACAACTCAATTTACATGAAAAAAAGAAAAGAAAAATATTGGCCCTTTGAGTCCTTGATTAGACAATTTGTCATCCCTTCTTTTCATAGTCATCCCTTCTCTTCAAACTGATTGACAAATAACAGTTGAGTCGAGCGTCCATCGAAAATAATTTTTTATATTTTTATGAAGTAACGATAAAATCTGCATGCATTCTATCCTCTGCAGACACCACTTATGATATCACACTAGGATGTTGTTGTTGTAGTTTCATCCCTTCTCTTCAAACTGTTTGACAACTACCAGTCGAGTCGAGGGTCTATCGAAAACGACTTTTCTATCTTTACGAGGTAACGATAAGATTTGCATACATTTTATCCTCCGCAGACACCACTTGTGGTATGATACTAGGATGTTGTTGTTGTACTGTTTGACAACTACTAGTTGAGTCGAAGGTCTATCGAAAATAACTTTTCTATTTTTACGAGGTAACGGTAAAATCTGCACATATTCTATCCTCCTCAGACATCACTTATGATATCATACTAGAATATTGTTGTTGTAGTTTCATCCCTTCTATTCAAACTGGTAGTTGACAACTACCAGTTGAGTCGAGAGTCTATCGAAAATAATTTCTCTACCTTTGCGAGGTAACGGTAAGATCTGCTTGCATTCTATCCTCCTCAGACACCACTTATGATATCACACTAGGATGTTGTTGTTGTACTGTTTGACAACTACCAGTTGAGTCGACGGTCTATCGATAACAACTTTTCTATCTTTATAAGGTAATTGTAAGACCTGCATACATTCTATCTTCCTCAGCACTACTTAATGAATCAAACTCGTGCTCTATAGATTATATAAAGATAACTTTATATAACAAACCGCTCCTCCCTTTAACGAGCCTTGCATAATGCAAATCTGAATTAGTCAGAATTTCAAAATGAGCTATTATCGAATAGAGATAAAGCGTCTAGTACTCTCAAACTATGACCAAATTTGCTACGATGCACTCCAACTTTATGGGAATCGTAGTACACCCGAAGTAAATTTTAGTGTATTTTTGAGAACCTTTTAAGTTGACGTGACATATGACAATCTTTCACATGCCTCAGGTGTTTAACTTCACGCGAGATGCCAAATTAGCATTAAGGGTGACAAAAATACGCTAAAATTGAGTTCAAGAGGATAAGAAGACTGCCGTGAAATTGGGGGTAATACCAACTTTGATTATAGTTCAGGGGAATACTGGATGCTTATCTCTATCGAATACGGAATAGGAAATATAAAATGTTTTAAAAGAATATAAAAGACAAAAAATATTGTACATCTTATGGAGGAATTTGCATGGGGGCCTTTGATGGAGTTGATTCAAATATGCTAAATGCAAAAATAATCTTATAAGATTTTGATGTCTATATTTTTTTTGTTCTTTCAATTTCTTGATGTATCATGATGTCAATTTCAACAAAAAATACAGCTATTATTTCAATATCCAAGAAAACATAATGAAGATTTAAGATAAAGGGGGACCATATATTGATAAATGAAGAATTTATTTTATCCATTACAAATGTAATAATTAAATTCTTTGAAAAATATTTGCAAAATATAACTAGTCAAGCTTTCTTGAAACAAGCTAAAAGAATGTCATATTTACATATCTCTATTGGTATTTATTTTTGTACTAATTAAACACATCTGAACGCATATTTCTATCTAATACGATATAAAAAAGAACTTATAATAACAAAATCTAGATAATAAGTTCGTCAACCTAGTAGGTTTGACCTTCCTTCTCAATATCCGAGGACCAAATGAACATGCAGTAGAGAGGTTGCCTTCGGTAAACCTCAACTCAAGACAAAAAAAAGTAGAAAATTAAGAAAATTACAAAAGACAATAACGAAAATACCAAATAGGAGCAAAATATTACAAACAAGATATTACTATAATTGAACAGCACGAAACAATAGGCAATAACAAAAATATACTCCTAGTAAGGACAACAAGACTGCAATCGCACCTACTCCTACCTACTAACCTTTCACGGGCAGAGCCGCCACCTTATGATTTAGGCGAAAAATTATACTATATATAATGATTAAAATTATTTTTTATATATATATAAGTGATGTTTGAACCCTCATCGACTAGTTCGTATGCCTACTTCTTTGGATTTTGAATCTCTTAGTGAAAGTTCTGGCTTTGCAACTGTAACCTTCTAGTCGAATTGGTGTCTTCCACACCTTCCTATCTAGATCATTTTCTCGATAAGCTACAACATAATGTCTTATCTAATCATCTCTACCTTACACCTCTGCGCTGAAGCAACTCATGCATCTTCTCATCCTGCGCATGTCCGAACCATCTCAACCTTCCTCCCCGCACTATAAACACAAATAATAATCAAAATTTACAATATATATATATATATATATATATATATATATATATATATATATGTGCTAATCATGATATCACAATTACATCATCAATATTTTTCTACGATAATTATATTTTTATTTCTTTTTTGTGTTTTCAGATAAAGGATGAAGTATTGATGTGTCCTTTTGGGACCATTTCTGGGGACCAAATGGTGCTGTCATTTTAGCAGGCATTTGGACTTAGTCTCCCTAATACTTCCAACACTTAACTTTTTGCAAATGCATCCCCTCTTTAATTAATAGCCACTTTTC
Organism: Capsicum annuum; assembly: GCF_002878395.1. NCBI lineage: Eukaryota > Viridiplantae > Streptophyta > Magnoliopsida > Solanales > Solanaceae > Capsicum > Capsicum annuum. The sequence goes on from NC_061111.1 coordinate 255,142,249, forward strand.
ATACACAACATATACCTTGCACATTTCCCTTGTCATGTCAAAAATATATAAAAAAAGAAAAAATGCTCTATTTCCATCTTAAACTATCCGCGAAAAGGCTGAGATACACCCAAATTTTAGAAGGGTTCTATTACCCCCTGAACTAATTAAAATCATATTTTTAAACTTTAGTGTCTACGTGATACATACGTGGCACAACACACTGAAGGATCTACGTAGGTACACGTGTGTGCCATGTATGTGCCATGAAGGCACTAAGGTTGTCAAAAATACGATTTTAATTAATTCAGGGGATAATAGGACCCTCCTAAAGTTCGGGTGTGTCTCAACCTTTTCACGTATAGTTCAAGATGAAAACTCAGCATTTTCTCAGAAAAGAAAAAACATTTTCTTGGTATGCTAGAAAGTATTATAATAGCAAGAGATAAGCATTCAGTACCTCCGAATATAGTTAAAGTTGCTACGACATACTTCAACTTTATAAAGGTCTTATTATCCCTTGAACTCAATTTTAGCATATTTTTATCACCTTTTTGTGCTGACAGACACTTTATTACATGAAATGTAGGCTGCCTACGTTAAAAGGTTTCACGTCGGCTAAAAAGACTGACAAAAGGGGTTACATCAGTTAAAAAAAATGACAAAAAATAGGATTTTAGTGAAAATTGAAGTATGTCGTAGCAAATTTGATCATAGTTCAGGGGATACTAAATGTTTTACTCTAATAGCAACAATAATAATATATTCATACATTCAGTATGTCCCTGAGGGCATAGAGTGATTGGTAGGTAGTTTTTTTATGTGGAAGATCTGGAATCAAATTCAGACTCAGTATGTCACTCAGTCATGAGCTTGTCGCATGAGACTTTAGTTGGGAGGTAGTTTTTATTTGTGGGAGATCTCGTATCGAATCCAGCTTCAGTCTGTCGCTTAGTCATGGAAGCGTCGCATGAGACTTTGGTTGGGAGGTAGTTTTTATCTGTGGAAAATCTCGGATCGAATCCAGTCTCAGTTCGTCGCTTAGTCATGGGCTCATCGCATGAGACTTTGGTTGGAAGGTAGTTTTTATTTGTGGGAGATCTCGTATCGAATCCCGTCTCAGTCTGTCGCTCAGTCATGGAAGCGTCGCATGAGACTTTGGTTGGGAGGTAGTTTTTATCTGTGGAAAATCTCGGATCGAATCTAGTCTCAGACTATCGCTCAGTCATGAGCTCATCGCATGAGACTTTGGTTGGGAGGTAGTTTTTATCAGTGGGAGATCTCAAATCGAATCCACCTTCTGTCTTTCACTCAGTCATGAGCTCGTCGCATCAGACTTGTCTAAAACGATTTACATCTCCATTGTGATTTATGATCCATTACACAGTGAGCAGATTACTATTGTGGCTGAGGTAGTACATTTCCCTAGAGGTTCCAAAAAGGTATTCGATATATTCTCAAAAGTTGAGTTTAAAGAGGATGAAGTTTATAAAAAAAAAAATTGTTTTAAATAAACCCTCGACTTAAAGAAATATTTGAAAGTATGGAAAGTATTAGACCAATATATATATATATATATATATATTTTTCATGTTTTTGCTTGTCATATAATTAATACTATATTAGTTTGCCTCCCTTTAGATGTGATTTAATGCTAACCTAATTAACTTTTAATATGCTTTTTGCTTGTCATATAATTAATATATAAGTTTGCCTCCCTTCAAGTGTTTAATGCTAACCTAATTAACTTTTAACAAATATTTATAATCCTTAAGGGGCAACAATTAAACAAAAAAGCCTATACTATAGTTCTAGATAATCTAAAACCTAGCTTCCATTAGTGAATCATTCAAGACATGAATATAAATTATAATATAATAGAGCCACTAAATCTTAAACACAAAGCAATTAAATAGAAACTAGTTACTCTTAATTGAAAATTCATATTTTTGAATTTTTGTCAACAAATACTAACTATTTTACCATAATTCCTAGTTCAAATCTATTTACAATAACAATATACACAGTCTAATTTTACAAGTAAATTTTGACTGAATAAGCTGTACACACATCTCACTTCTACCTTTTCCAAGGTACGAAGCCTGTTTTTGATAAACTCTCGACTCATAAATCTATTTATACACAAGCTGCAATGATCGATCAATATTACTTACATAAAATTTAGCTCATAAATCTATTTATGCACAAATTATGACGTTAGATGGATATCGCTTACATAAAATTCTCTGTGAGATAAGCATCTAGTAACCCTCAAAATTATGATCAAATTTGCTACGATACACTCCAACTTCACAGGATCCTATTACACCCCTGAACTAGATTTTAACATATTTTTTTCAACCTTGTAGCTGCCATGGCACATAACAGTCCTTCACGCGCCTCGGACGTTTAACTTCACGCAAGGTGCCACATCACCACAAAAGGGTGACATTCCTTCACGTGCCTCGGATGTTTAACTTCACGTAAGGTGCCACATCACCACAAAAGGGTGACAAAAATAAGCTAAAATTGAGTTCAGGAGGTAATAGAACCCCGTGAAGTTGAAGTGTGTCGTAGCAACTCTGACCATAATTCAGAGGATACTGGATGCTTATCTCAAATTTTGTATATAGCCAAAAAAACAACAAAATTAAAAAGTTGGAACATGAGGTGGAATGTGTGGAAATAACCAAAAGATTACAAAAAAACAATAAAATCAAAAAGTTTAAACATGAGGTGGAATTTGTGAAAATAACTAAAAGATTACAAAAAGGGTACGGTTTTGGATTTGACTTTTTGGGAGAGAGAGGAGTTAGGTCACTATCACATGCAAATACACAGAAAAACTTTTAGGCTATAAATGTAAAGATATGTGGGCCATTATCTACACTAGCCCTGTCTACAATGGCCATAAATGTAAAGCTATGTGGGCCCATTTAACTTCACATCTTTAAAGAAATGAATTTTTGGGCCCATTTAGATAGCAACTTTTTTTGTGTTTTCAGATCAAAGAAGTATTAGAAAGAGGTGATTAGACAAGACATGATACAGTTTCAGCTTATCGAGGATATGATCTTAGATAGGAGGTTGTGAAAGACACGTGTTAGGATAGAAGATCAGTAGATAGTGATCTTTTATGTTCTTCAACATTCCATGCATAGTGAGGAGAGGTCGAGGTAACATGATACAGTTTCAGATTATTGAGGACATGACCTCAGATAGGAGATTGTGAAGGACACGTATTAAGATAAAGGTCAGTAGATCTTTTAAGTTCTTCAACATTCCATGCATAATGCGGAGATGTCGAGGTAGATCAAGAAGTATTAGGAAGAGGTAATTAGATAGGACATGATATAGTTTCAGCTTATCGAGGATATGACTTTGATAGGAAGTTGTGAAAGACATGTATTATGATAGAAGATCAGTAGATAGTGATCTTTTATGTTCTTCAACATTCCAGGCATAGTGCGGCGAGGTCGAGGTAGATCAAAGAAGTATTAGGAAGAGGTAATTAGACAAAAGATGACACAATTTTAGCTTATCGAGGATATAACCTTAGATAGGAGAATGTAAATGACACCTATTAAGGTAGAAGGTTAGTAGCTGTAGGGGTATATTACCTTGTTATGTGTCTAAAGTCTAAACTAGTAGTTGTAATATTGCTCCTCTAGTTTATCTCCCTTTGTTTTATTATTTCTTGTTTCGTATACTTTGATAATCATATTATATTATTATAGTTACTGTCCTTTTGTTATCTATTTTGCTATTATACATAATTTCTTTTGTTATCTATTTTGCTATTATACATAATTTCTTGTACATCTGTTACTTCTTTTTATTGACCGAAAAAGAGAATGAATGGAAGTTAAAAATTTCCAACTAATGATATGCAATTTTGATGGAGAGCTAGTTTAGCAATTAATTAATATTCATGAAAATGGATGTTGCTATTATTGACTTTTTAAATGTTATTTAGCTAAATTTGGTAAAATTTTGAAAATTTGGGTGTAAATGTCTAGCTTTTTAAATGTTATTTAGCTAAATTATTTTCTTAGTGTTACTCATTTTCCACATTCCTATTTCCTACACTTGTGAATGTTCTAGTCTAACACATACACTTACAAGTTCTCGCTCGACAACAGTAACATATTTAGTACAATCTCATATACATTAACGGGAATATGATACACGAGATAATCCCCCAAAAAGGAGTTTATGGAGGACAAAGTGTATGTAGATCTCATTTTTACACTTGTGAATGTTGTTGTTCAAACATATTCAGTACAATCTCATGGAATATGATACACGAGATAATCCCCCAAAAAGGAATTTATGGAGGACAAAGGGTATGTAGATCTCATTCCTACACTTATGAATGCTGTCGTTTCGCTCGACAATAGTAACATATTCAGTACAATCTCATGTACATACAAATTACAAGTGAATATGATACACGAGATAATCCCACAAGGAGTTTATGGAGGAGAAAGGGTATGTAGATCTCATTCCTACACTTATGAATGTTCACGTCTTAACACATACACTAACAAGTTCTCACTCGACAGCAGTAACATATTCAGTACAATTTCATACACATACATGAAAATATGATACACGAGATAATCCCACAAAAAGGAGTTTATGGAGGATGAAGTGTATGTAGATCTCATTCCTACCTCGATGAGGCAGAGCAGTTGTTTCCAAAAAGACCATAGATTCATGTAACACATAACAATAGTATTAGCACTAGTAACATCTAGTACCCTCGAACTATGATCAAATTTGCTACGACACACTCCAACTTCACGGGAGTCCTATTACCCCATGAATAAAATTTTAGCGTATTTTTGTCAACCTTTTTAGCTGACATGACACTTTCGACGTGGATCCCATTTTTATGTAATAAAAATACCATGTAAGCGCAAAAGGGTGACAAAAATACACTAAAATTAACTTCAGGAGGTAATACAACCCCTGTGAAGTTGAAATGTATCGTAACAACTTTACCTATAATTCGGGGAGGTACCGAATACTTATCTCTAATTATATATAAGCAGATTTCTCCTGCCAGAAAAAAAAAGAGATGCAAAAATTAAACTGTTCAATGAGTCATTCATTTCATTATTCATTACTGGTGACTATTCTGCAATAGTATTAAATACATAAAGTAGCTTTTTGTATCTCAGCAGGGACCACTCTTTCACAGGTTCACATAAATACAAAGAATAGTTCGTTGTATTAAAGCTCTCGCTACACGAGTCCAGAGAAGGCCTAGACAACGAGGGTTTATTGTGCGCAACCTTACCTTGCACTTCTATCTGAGACTGTTTCCATGGCTTGAACCCGTGACCTCCCGATCACATGGCTGAAACTTTAACCTACAGAGGGTCCATACAAATACACGAGGATACTCTATAAATTAGACTGAGTATGTTGTTATACGGAACCAGTCATTTTGGGTTCCACACGCATAATGCTGGCCATTTGGCAAAGTCAAATAATCCAACCATACCAGTTGTTGTTTGTGAATGTGATTTCTTCTAAAGCTTCCTTTTCAAACTCTGTACTCAATTTACAGCCTGTTTATGAGGGTGTACAAATTATTTTTTTCTATGTTGTACAACATTGTCTTCAATGCAAAGCATGTTCTTGTATTTAACCACAGCCTGTTGCACCAAAATTCCCGCTATGCATGGAGTTTGGAAAAAGATTGTTCATTTTCTGTAGCCTTACCTTGCATTTCTGCAAGACGGTTTCCATGGCTTGCACCTATAACCTCCTAGTCACATGACAAAGACAAACACTACGTGATTTCTTCCCATCTGTTCTAGCCTTGGTAGTCAGAGTTACCTGATACCTGTTGCTGGTGGGAGGTGACAGGTATCCCGTAGATTTAATCAAGGTGTGCACCAGCTGACCCGAACACCACGATTATAAAAAAAAAATAATGAAATAAATGTGAACTTTTGAAAACAAAAAGTTAAGTGCCTTTAGAAGAAATAAAGAAAAGAACCTTTCGTTTGCAGCTATAAATACAGCAAAGAGGAAACCAAACTTTTACACACCATAGTTATCAAACACAAAAATCTTTTTCCCAATATCCCAACTACCCCTAAAATTCCAATTTTTTTTTTTTCCACATAAATCTCAAGAAAAGGGGCAATTTTTTTTAGTACCCTTTTTTCCTTTTTGTGTTCTCTTTTCTCCTACATCACTTGTTTCTCTTAGATATCTTTTAGTTTCTTAAGAGGAAATCAAGAAATCATGAGCACAATTCAAGAAAACATGAGTTACACATATGATGAGGCTGCTCAAATTAGATCTTCTTTATCTCAAATCCTATTAACAAGTAGCACCAACACTTTAGACTCAATCTTTTCTCACTGCCAAGAACCAAATAACCAAATGTCTACTACTACTAGTCATGTTCTTGAACCATTAGGTTCTTCAGTCTACCTCAGACAAAAAGATTTGCTACAAAAGTTTTGGGAACAAAATAGAACAACTTGTTCTACACAAACACCACTTCAAGAATCTTTATATGTTAGTCCAAACAAGAAAAAGTTATATAGAGGAGTTAGACAAAGGCATTGGGGAAAATGGGTGGCTGAAATAAGACTTCCTCAGAACAGAACGAGAGTTTGGCTTGGAACTTATGACAATGCTGAAGCTGCAGCTTATGCTTATGATAGAGCAGCTTATAAACTTCGCGGTGAATACGCGCGATTGAACTTTCCAGATCTACGCGATCCGAGTGAGTTGGGATTTGGAGATAGTGCAAAGATGAATGCTTTGAAGAATTCTGTTGATGCTAAGATTCAAGCTATTTGTCAGAGGGTTAAAAGGGAGAGAGCTAAAAAGGGTGTAAAGAAAATTGTAGAAAGTGAGAAGAAAGTTGCAAAAACTGTGGATTTAGACTCATCTTGTTCTTCTTCTTCATTGGTTGGTAGTGAAAGTAGGAGTCATAGTGATGTGATTTCACAAAGTAGTTCTGATGATGGATTCTGGAAAAGTGAGAATTCACCTAGCTCTGTTCTTGGTGACTTCCCCACGGGGCTCGAGAACGATGACGGCTATATCACTAGCATCACACATCAGTTTGAAAGCCCGATGATGGAATCGGAGTTCGAAGACTGTTCTTTAGAAAGAATGCCTTCTTTTGATCCGGAGTTGATATGGGAAGTTCTGGCTAACTAGAAGTCATTCCGACTTACAGAGGCGGATTCAGGATTTTAAGTTTATGAATTCCGACTACAATCCCTTTTTGCTTACAACATTTGAGCCAAAGTTATTGAATTTTACCGAACCCATAACTTCAGTTGTAAATTGTTTCCTTTGTCAAGTTTAGCAGTATCAGTCTTATGTTGCTGACTTTTGTTTCTTTATGGGATGAACAGAGAATATTATAAGTTGTTCATTCCCAGTTTTATGTACTCAGATTATTAGAGATTTTGCTTAATCCTAATAAAGGTTGCCTCTTTTAACCATACTGTAGATTTCTCTATTTTTAGCTTGGAGAGGAATGGTCTTTCATAAAGAGAAAGTTCACATCCCTTCAGTATTCTATTCAGTAAAACAAACTCAGATATTTATACCAAATCAATAGATACATAATACGTGTTCAGATACATACTACTATCACTTTAACCGTGATTAAGTATGTATATTTCACTTAATTAGGTCACTTAACCATGGTAAATTGATTTAGTTTGGTATAGAAACCTGGTATGAATATGTATTTATCATTCGATTATGTTTGAGCCCCATGTCTCAATATGGATTTGACTACTATCCTCTAATAGCAAAATGAAATTTTATGCTACTGTAAAAAGTTAATAGCCTTCCTGCAGGTTACTAATTTCACTTTTTATAAATAATTTTAGGAAAGATTATTTTGCTACAGGATGAAGATTTTACTGGGAAATAAGTGTGAAGAAGAACAATGCCACGTCACTTGTACTTTTGTGATGCAGAAAGCTATGTGAGAAATGAAAAGGCAACAGGTGAAAAAAACAAAGCTCTTTAGTAAGTGTTGGTGGTCCTATGTTCTTGTTTATATGGTCACCTACTCAATTCTCCTCTTCTTTATGGAGATGCACAATTTTTGTGATGAGAAGAAAAGATCTATCAGGTTCATATTCCATTTGAAGTAAAATAATAGGTGACTTTCCATTATGTGTTCAAGTCTGGGTTGATAGAGTCTAAGTTGCTCGAACTTTCCAAAATTTATGCCCCACTCCTGTCAACACGACATGGGGTGTGGTTTATAGGTATGAGATCCACACACCAGATTTAGTCAACTTACCTTGGGTGTTTTGATTACATCTATGACCAAAAAGTATAGATTAATTGGGTACTTGGTTTAATTTCTGGATTTGTGTCCCACACACACACAAACATATATATAAGATTACTTTGCTATAGCACAAGATATCTTATGAATAAAATATTAGGAGTTCATAATTAATCGAAATTATTTATTTTAGGAAAAAGGCTCAAATATGTCACTAAACTATCACAAATGGCTCATTTATGTCATCCGTCAAAAGTTGGGCTCATTTATGCCATCGCCGTTACAAAACTGGCTCATCCATGCCATTACTTTTTAACAGCCGATTTTTAAAAACAACCTTTCCACGTGGCAGCTTATTAGAGGGCCACCTCATTTTTTATTTTATTTTATATTTTTTTTAAAAAATGAATTTTCTTTTTAATTTTTTTTGATCCATTAAAAAGAATCCACCCAATTTTTTGATCCATTAAAAATTAATTTGATCTATGCTTTTAAAATTTGATTAATTTTTCATGATCAAACAAATATTTAAAGAATTTTTTTCTTTAAAATCTACTACTAAAATTTATAACCAAAAACTATTCTAATTAAGCATATAGTATGTTTTAGCATACATGAAATATTATGTCAGCCGAATGTAAGTAATTTTTTAGTTTTTTATTAAGCATAGAATGGCAT
>NC_061111.1:255154198-255159885 GCF_002878395.1 Capsicum annuum
ATTAAAAAGAATCCACCCAATTTTTTGATCCATTAAAAATTAATTTGATCTATGCTTTTAAAATTTGATTAATTTTTCATGATCAAACAAATATTTAAAGAATTTTTTTCTTTAAATCTACTACTAAAATTTATAATCAAAAGCTATTCTAATTAAGCATATAGTATGTCTTAGCATACATGAAATATTATGTCAGCCAAATGTAAGTAACTTTTTAGTTTTTTATTAAGCATAGAATGTCATCATCAGCATCAGGGGCGGCTCAAACAAATTTATGGTCTAAGGCAAAAATCAAACGGAGGCCTTGCGTTTTATTTTTTTATATAAAATTTTTCTTTTTTCTATAAATAGTATTTAATATATTTCTTAAAATTTGTAATTTATTATTACTAAACAAAAAATAGGCCCCTCAAATTTTGGGGTCTTAGGCGGCCGCCTTTTCTCCCAAAGGGTTGAGCCGCCCCTAATCAGCATTCAACATTTGTACGTAACACTTTATGCATCATCATTTATCATTGTAAAAACAGAAAAGCGACAACATGCCGACATATATAGTATACGTAGAGTTAGCAAAATGAGAAGCTAACTATTAATAATATAATAATAATATTTGATGTTTATATATCCCTTCAGTTTCAACTGAAAAATGACAAAAAGCTTTAGTTAACGTGAATCTTTTAAAAAATAAATAAAAATAAAGTGATAAAAAGCGTGGAGTATAAAACTCTCCGTTCCCTTTTAGTTACTTGCCCGTCAATTAAAGTACCTATTTTATTATAATATATTTATTAAATGATGTTTACTATTGTATTTGAAATTAATTTGAAGAAAAAAATAATTAATATTAAAGGTAAAATATGAAAACAATCTTAATATGTCAAAAATGACAAAAAAACGAATCGAACGAGAATGTTTTAAGAATATATTCATGAAAAATTAATCAAATTTTAAAAGCATAGATCAAACTAATTTTCAATGGATCAAAAAGTTGCGTCGATTCTTTTTAATGTATCAAAAAAAAAATTAATTTTTTTTTTTTTAAATTTTTTTTAAAAAAATAAAAAATGACATGACCCTCTAATAAGCTGCCACGTGGCAAGGCTGTTTTTTAGAACCATCTGTTAAAAAGTAATGACATGGATGGGTCGGTTTTGTAACGACGATGGCATGAATGAGACTTTTAACGGATGGCATAAATGAACCATTTCTGATAGTTCAGTGGCATATTTGAGCCTTTTCCCTTTATTTTATATGTCATAATATACATCTATTGATCGTATCCCAGCACTCATATCCGCAAACTGATTCAAACTCCTAAATCCTAAATTTATGCGATAAAAAGTCCGAACTCTAAATCCACACCCGTATCGGGTACCTCATACCCATACCCGAGAAACATAGAATAGAGTTACCCAACGACTATGCTGGTGAAATGTAGCAAATATCCTGTCGTATTTTTCCTGCTAATAATGAAGAAATCCAAATAAAATAAAGCCCTATGTTTATTTCTCTGAGGAATAGTCAGGTAATGCAAAGAAAAAAGAATGACAGAAATGGTCCCAATTCCTGTTGTGGATCAATGTGATCCACCAAGTGCAGAATAGGTGATGGGGACATAGCTTGTCTGACTTTATAATAGGCCTTTATAATATAACAGCAAAATAAATAACTTTTTGGGGCATCCTTATTTCTTAGCCTAGTCATTGTTTGATCATGTTACTCTAAATATGTCAATTATATGTCTAGCTTCATCTACCCTACATGCAGAAGTGTGATCAATGCTATTCTTGATAGACATAGATCCTTAGTACGAAAAAGAACTGAAAAACTTTTGGAAAGGGTACATGTGAAACGTTCAAATATCACATCAGAGAATGAGAGAAACGTATCATGCTATACTACAAGATAACACACAAGTTAACATGACAGATATGCTTCTGGGCCAATGAGCCGTAGCCCAAAGACAAATCCTCGAGTCCATCGGATCAACTGGGAAAATAACACAGTATTTGCCCTTAGCTTCTTGGCAATTCTAGTATTTTATATATAAGGAGATTTAGTCTCTTATTTTCTTCCCACCTGTTCAAGTACAGGAGACCATTTATTACCACTGGGACAATTAGACATCCAACCCATAATCGCAACAACTCAATTGCGAGAGCGGAACTCTAACAGCTGCGCTATATCCCCGAACGAAGTGGCGCATGCATGACGTAGTTGGATGCTTTTTCTCTTATTCATATTTAGAGCTACTCTAGGGGGAGAATGTTTTTATAGGGTGCTAACAATTCAATAACTATCATTTTAGATAAATGTGCTCAACGTGTATCCTTATTGAATGTCTTCTTGATGCTGTATAAGTCCAATACAAAAGCTTAATATAAACAAGACAAGACAAAACTACCAGGGAAATTTTGCATATTGTGCATTACTTAGAGGTAATAGTTGCAGAATCTCCAGTACTCGACTAAAAACTTAGTGAAATGAAAAAGGAATAGAATAAGCAATAGAAGGTACACATAAGATGCTCATGAGGCAACATTTCAGTATTTCTCAACCAAGAACAAATTTCAAGTTTTTGACACAAGAAAATAGTTCACTCCGAAAGACAACTTTCAAGACTGATAGAGAGGAGTTCTAACTGATCGGACAGTTAAGCATACACCTTTTCTGGGCTCGTCTCTTGGACCTTGTATTGGACTTCCGAAATGGGCTGATACACTCATATGGGGTATTTGCTAAATCATAGTTTGTGCAGAGTTGAGTAGTGATAACAATGATGCAAGTGTTTCCAGGGGCGCATCTAACATGTAATACGTGGATTAAGTGCATGCAGTAACATTTGTCCAAACTGCATGTGTTGATTTCATAAAACATCTATAGATATTTGACCATGAGCGGAGACGGATCCAAGAATTAGGCTCTATTCAATCTTACAGTTCATGTCATTGAACCCATTATATTTTAAACGTTATCCATTCTTTATTGCAAAATAAATGATTTTTTACGTATGAATTTATGTTTGGAAGTACTGGATTTAGATCTAGATGAACCTGGTAACTTACCGGTGCATCCACTCCTGACTATGAACCTAATTATTATTGTTTATTAACCATTGTAGAAACCTATATACTTCAAATCTTGGTATCAAAATTAAGGCTTGTGGGGTGAAAAGGTGCAACCTAGGTTTTATACATGGTCTCAAGACTGCTCCTTTCCCTGGGATTTCTCTCCAATATCGATCTTCATAGCAACCCAGGACCAAGAAAGTCCCCATGGAAATGCTCTAATGTTTAAGGAGTTGCAACTCAAATCAGCCTACGGCCTTCCATCCCAGAGCTCACGAGCTCCCAGCAAACTGGTACATGCTCTAGTCTATTTTGAGAATCTTGTGATTTTTTTTTCATTCATAAGTAAATGCTAGTATGATACCTCTCAGCAATGAAATTATCAACTAAACCTAAATTAAAATTGCCTTATAGGCAGGGGCAGAAACACCATTATCCAAGGGAGTCAATATCACAATGTAGATAGGTCAAAATTTTCTTTCACATAATATTTTATGTTGATCCCCGTTGATACCAAGTACTTCTTTATATTCAACTCTCCTTAGTGAAAAAGGAGAAAATCCTGGTTCCATCTAGGGAATTCTCTTTGTCCATTGTGACTCATGATTCATTAAAATTTCATAATGAGCTAGTCATCAACTACAATTATTCTAACTTTATCCAAGTAGTTTAATCGAGCTTTCTAAGAAATAGACAGATCAAGGCATGAAAATCAGGCAAAATAGATCTTTTAAAACGATATGTAGATCTCTCTTCTGCCCTACTTCATGCCAATCACTCTCTTTCCTTCCCAAATAACCGACCAGGGCATGGCATTCGATGCATAACAAGTTCATTGCTTTCCTCTAAGAGAATCAGATTCAATAGCAACAACATACCAAATGTAATCCCATAAGTGGGGTTTGGGGACGATGAAGTGTAAACAACCTTATCCCTTCCTCGTGAAGGTAGAGATGTGGTTTCCGATAGAACCTCATCTCAAGTAAAAACACATCAAAACAATACGAAAAACGAATACATTAAATTCAATAGCACCCCTTATAACCAACACCATATTCTGTTGCACAGGAGAGCACGAAAAAGATATCGACAGTCATTCTAGTGGAACGTCAACCCAAGCACAATGATTACCATGGGTATCCAATAAACAAAGTTGTTCTGTATTAACCCATGATTAACACATGTCTAGTACAATCATATAACCTGTTGGAAGTTACTTTAAGAATGCAACTGTTTTTTCTGTTTTCTCCAACAGTTTTTTAAGTACAATCCTAGTTAAATTAGGAGTCCTATATTTGGCAGGAAACTAATTAGTTATTTTAATTTTGGTAGAAGTAGGTTGTTTCTTTATCCTATTTTTAGTTGTAATAGCAACTATTTAAGTTGCTAATTGCTGATCAATGACATACGACTTTTACAAGAAAAAATCAACTGCTTTGCGTATTCTCTTCTTTAAACTCCCATCTCTGTTTCTGTGGCCAGCTTTACAATTGGATTCCTGTGTTGTTTCCCTTTAACGGTTTTAAACCAACAATTGGTATCAAAGCCTTAATCTTAAGGGATCTGTGAGTGTGCATCAATCTGATCCAATGGATACCATGAACGGAGAAGCAAATTTTTCTTCAATGGAACCACCAACTTTTGATGAAGAAAGTTATCAAATCTGGGTAGTTAGAATGCGGATATATCTGCAAGCTTTGGATCAACGGTTGAAGCTGAATATGAGATAGCTCCCTTGCCGGACAATCCCACGGTGGCGCAGATTAACTCACAAGGAGAAGAATACTAGGAAATCAAAGGCAATGGCATGCTTATTTACTGCAGTTTCATCTAACATCCTTACTCGTATCATGTCTCTGCAATCAGCGAAAGAGTTATGGGATTATCTCAAGACTGAGTATGAAGGAGATGACAGGATACGATTGCAAGTGTTGAATCTGGTACGTGAGTTTGAGCTGCAAAGGATGAAAGAAAGTGAAATCATAAAGGAGTACTCTGACAGACTTCATAATTTAGCAAATCGAATCAGATTGTTGGGTTCCACTTTCAATGATTCAAGGATCGTTGAAAAAATCCTAGTAACGGCACCTGAAAGATTTGAGCCTACCATAACAACCTTAGAAAATACTAAGGACTTGTCTAAGATCACACTTGCAGAGCTCTTAAGTGCTTTTCAAGCGCAAGAGCAACGACGTGTTATGAGACAAGGAGGAGCTGTCGAAGGTGCCTTACCAGCCAAGCATCACGATGATGGACATTCTAAGAAGAAGAAGAATAAGAAGTACCAACCAACTGATGGAGAAGGTGCAACGCAAAGCAACAAAAACAAAACAGGTGGTTTCAAAAGAAACTACCCTCCTTGTAAGCATTGCGGCAAGCTCGGGCATGCACCTTTCAAGTGTTGGAAGAGGCCTGATGCTAAGTGCACTAAGTGCATTAAGTGCAATCAGCTTGGCAATGAAGCGATAATCTGCAAGAACAAAACTCAGCAACACGATGCAGAGGCTCGAGTTGATGATGAACAGGAAGAAGATCAACTCTTTGTGGCATTATGTTTTACAAGTAGTGTCTCAAGCGAGTCATGGTTGATCGATAGCGGATGCACAAATCATATGACTT
>NC_061111.1:255162885-255175188 GCF_002878395.1 Capsicum annuum
CTATCGTACTTGTACCGGTAGTCTACCGTGTTTCAAAGGCTGGACTTTCTGTCATTTGACGTCAAGCTGCCGAGTGAAATTCAAGCGTACTCTTGCAAAATGTTTTATTGAATATTCATGAATGTCGTAAAACCTCAGAGGTTGGACGAATTTATGTTTGCGTAACTGGTAAAGTTGCTGTCATGTGACCAGGAGGTCACAGGTTCAAGCCTTGGAAATAGCCTATGGCAGAAATGCAAGGTAAGGCTGCGTACGATACACCCTTGTGGTGGGGCTCTTCCCCGAATAGCGCACATAGCGGTAGCTTTAGTGCACCGGGCTGCCCTTTTTTTTACTATCATCTTATCACAAATTCGCTTGCACTAAGATGTCTCATGTCAAAACCAAAGTCCATGGAAAATATTGTTCACTTCGGCTCAACAAACCTTAACGATTCGCCTGTTTCTTTGGGATAACCGTGGTGTCCGGGCCAACTTGCATGCGTCTCTACTAATTCCACGGGATACCTACCACCACCCACCGGCACCAGATACTAGGTAACTCTGTCCGCCAAGGTAGAACAGATGAGACGAAATCACTTTAGTGTTCAGTTTGGGCTACCCTATCATCGGTCATGTCTTAGTTCAACTTTATGTCTGATCATATGTTATATTATGTCTACTCACTTCTCCCCAATACTTCATCGCAGTGGCGAAGCCAGAATTTTCATTGAGAGGATTCAGAAGTAAATATATGGACTAGTCGAAGGGGGTTCAACATCTACTATATATACACAAAAATACTTTTGACCATGTAAAAATAGTATAATTTTCCGACGAAGGGGGTTCGGATGACCCCTGAATTCAATGTGGCTCCGCCACTGCTTCATCGGTCCACCGTGATGTCTCCCTAGGTCCACTATGGTCAAATTCCCACGCCTCCTCCTTTATGCATCTCCTCTTCACATGCCTGATCATCTCTATCTCACTTCTCTCATCTCGTCTACCAAGGAGGCAACTCCGGCCAGATTTTGTTTACTGTCTTTCGTTCTTAGCCGGGGGTCTATCAGAAATAGCCTCTCTACTTCTTCGGAGGTAGTGGTATGGACCGCGTACATTTTACCTTCTCCAGACCCCACTATGTGGGAATACATTGGGTTTGTTGTTGTTGTTGTTGATCACTCTATGCTAAACATCCATTTTAAAATCCTTACTTCCGCTACTTTCATCTTTTGGACGTCCCAGTTCTTGACCAACTAACATTCTATCTCATACAACATTATTGATCACCACTTTATTTAACTCATCTTAAGTATCAATGGCATGATCCTAAGTCGGGATCTATCGGAAACAACCTCTCTACTTCTCCTGAGGTAGTGGTATGGTCTGCGTACACTCTACCCTCCCCAGATCCCACTAGGCGTAAACACACTAGGTATGTTGTTGTCGTTGTTGTAAGTATCTATGGCATATTTTTATCATGTAACAACGTTTATTTCATCTAACTCACTCAATCGATGCATAACATCATCATTGACCTTACAAATTCCTTGAATCATCGGTCCAAGATACTTAAAACCTTCTCTCTTGAAAATGATCAACTTGTATATCGATCTTCACTTCCGCAAATCAGTTACGTAAGCCACGTCACTAAACTTGTACTCTAAGTACCCTATCTTAATCCAACTCAACCTGAACCTTTTAGACTCCAGAGTTTATCTCCGGACCTTGAGCCTAGTTATCATTACCTTTGACTCATGTCTCGTCAATTAAGATTACGTCATCTGCAAACAACATACATCAGGACACCTCTCCCTAGACATTCAGCGTCAATTCATCCACAACGGCAAATAAAAACGAGCTAAGATGTTGATCCCCGGTGAAACCTCATCTCGATTGAAAATCGCTTCGAGTCTTGACTTCATCGTACATATCCTTAATCGTCTTAATATATGCTACAGACACACCTCTTTTATTCATAATTTATCCATATTTTTTATTATTATTGTTATTGTTATTATTAGTATTTTGGCATTATTATTATTTTGGCACTATATAAAAGGCAATATTCTTGTTGAACATCTAGAAGTACAATCTTTTCAAGGAGAAAAAAGAACAAAAATTTAAAGCAGACATATTACACGTTTTGTTTTTTTATAACTTTGACAAAATCAAACTTGTTATTTTTCGAATAATTTATGTTGGTAAATAACAAAAAAAAATAAAAATTGCTGTCCATTCTATTTAAATTCTATGTATTGACAGCATAAGAGATATTTATACAATTTAATTATTTACAAAGTAATTAAATAAAATTTTCTATTATAAGAATTAGTAATTAATGATATGATAAAATGATAACTAATCTTACTATAATAAGCTAATCTCAAAATTAATTTTGGGGAGATTATTTTCAATAGAACTTCAGCTCTTTAAATTTAATTATAGAATACATTTATTAATTTGATGTAAATATTTGATACTGGTAAATTATTATCTAAAAATTAGAAATTATTAGGAGCTGGAATGAAATGATTGAACTTTGAAAAATGAAAGTTTTATTTGTTTTGTCTTGCTCAAAAAATAACAATTCTCACACTCCATCTTTGACTTAAAAAGTGATTAAATGAATAACCATATTTTCTTATAACTCAATAACTAATTAATTTTATATAAATATTTGGATATTTGAATTGGTCGAACATTGGACTTTATTTTTTTTAAAAAAATCTAAATTCACAAAGTTACGTAAGGAATCTTACGTACTAATGTCGTAATAAAGTATATTGCATATTAATCAATTATAAAGATTAAAAATTGATACTCTTTTTTTTTTTTTTTTTTTTCTTTTGGTTTCTCACCTGGTATTCGATAGCCACATTGGAGCCTCGACTAATGCAGATCACGTGTTGCAGGAATCATTAAGGGGATAGCGCTTCCAGTAGAATTTTCTCCATATCTAGGGCTCAAATCCGAGACCTTTTAATCATACACGTTGTATATTCGATTAGTCGAGCGAACCAATTATTAATTAATTATAAATAAAAACATAAAGGTGTTTCTGATCATACACGATGTAAATTTGAGTTAATCGTATGAGTACCTATCGAGCACTAAAGAATTATAAATAAAAAAATAAAAAAAAAAGTTTTGGGTTGATTTTTTTTGGGGGTGGGGAGTGGGGGTGGGGGTATTTGATGGTTTGAATTGGTCAGCAAATGGAATTCTATCTATTTCTACAGTATTATTAAGCAAAGAGTGACAGGTGGGGATGAGGTAAGATAATAAGACATATCTGAATTATTTTATTATTTATAATTATTACTATTTTATTATATGAAATTACATTAAATATGTTATTATAAACATAATTTATAGTCAGGACTCAAACTCAAAATCTTAAATCAAAAATAAAATAATTAAACCGTGAAATAAAAAGTACAACGCTCCCTAATAAACACAGCTCCTTACTCCGAGACCTCGTAGACAGGGGCGGAGCCCCCTTTGGGCAAGGGGGTTCGACGAAAAATTATACTATTCATATATGGTTAAAATTATTTTTTATGTATACATAGTAGATATTGAATCCCCTACGACTAGTTCGTATGTTTACTTCTGAAGCGAAAATTCCGACTCCGCCACTGCTCGACTAGTTTGTATGTTTACTTCCGAAGTGAAAATTCTGACTCCGCTATTGCTCGACTAGTTCACATGTTTACTTCTGAAGTGAAAATTCTGACTTCATCACTGCTCGACTACTTCGTATGTTTACTTCTGAAGTGAAAATTCTGACTCCGCCACTGCTCGACTGGTTCGTATGTTTACTTCTGAAGTGAAAATTCTGACTCCGCCACTGCTCGACTAATTCTTACGTTTACTTTAAAAGTGAAAATTCTGACTCTGCCACTCCTCGACTAGTTCGTATGTTTACTTCTGACTTCGCCACTGCTCGACTAGTTAGTATGTTTACTTCTGAAGTGAAAATTCTGACTCCGTTACTGCACGACTACTTCTTATGTTTACTTCTAAACCTTCTTTAACAAAAATTCTGGCTCTGACACTGCTCGTAGATTTGAAGACTATTGAAATTTTGAATTGGTCAGCACTCACCACATTTGGACTTTCTTCTTATTATGACCAAAGACCAGTCCAAGTAGAATTACTCGTTTTCATCAGTCAACTTTCAAACTCCCATTATTTTTTCCACATGTCTTTTTTATTGTATTATTATTTCACTATAAATCCTTCAGTTTTGAATTCAAATATTTCCATCAACACTACTCATCATCTCCTACAAAAATAAAATCCAAAAATCCAAAAAAAAAAATAAAAAAAAATCCTGTTTTTTTTTCGAGTTGTTCATTGATGACATTCCGCTCATAAATAGGTTCACATCGAGCAAGAAACTCAGAGCGTTACGTCGGTAGAAAGAGTTTTAAATAGCTCTGTGTTTTTCGATATGGATTGTGCAGTTAACTGGGAATATAAGACACTTATAAATGAGTTAACTCAAGGTATTGAACACACAAAACAACTTAGAGCTCATTTCAGCTCTGTTGATTCGACTATCCAAAATCAAGAGCTGCTACTTCAGAAGATACTTTCATCTTATGAGCAATCTTTGTTGATTCTCAAATGTAGCGTTGGTGGCTCGATGGTTCAATCATCGTCGGCTATGATGCCGACGTGTGGTGTCATTGAATCATCAGTGGTGTCTGTCTATGGAAGTCCAAAGAGCGATGACAAGAAACGGAGTTTCCAAGATCATCATGAGGTTATCGATATTTCAAAGAAGAGGTAGACATCAAACTCCGTTTTAAAGAAATGATGATACTTCTCTCTTTTATCCTTATCTAAGTTGCGTGGACTCTTCACTTTCGATGCCGCACCCGTGTTGGATTTTTCAAAAATACATTAGTTTTGGCGAATCCGACACGCACCCATTGACATCTTTGAAGAGTCCGAGCAACATAGATCCTTATAACACACTTTTAAACAACAACAACATGCCCAGTGTAATCCCCTAGTGGGGTCTGGGAGGTGGAGCAGTGATGGAACCAAAATTTTCACTAAAGGGGTCATAAGTGAACATACGAATTAACTGAATATATACATAAAAAATAATTTTAACCATGTATATATAGCCCAAGGGTAGCTCCGACGCTGGTGGAGAGGTCGTTTCCGATAGACCCTCGGCAATAACACACTTTTATAGCTACAGAAATATCATGACATATTTAAAACGACAAGATCTACATGTACTACTTTTGATATATGCTAAAGAGTTTGTCATAGGTCAACTAACCTGGTTCTTGATGGATATTGCAGAAAATTGCAGCCCACGTGGACCGAACAAGTCAAAGTCAGCCCAAAGAGCGGATTTGAAGGTCCTACCGATGACGGATATAGCTGGAGAAAGTACGGCCAGAAGGATATTCTTGGAGCTAAATATCCGAGGTAATAAGTCAGTTTAATCAACCTGCATAAAAGTAAAAAACCGAACTTTTTAATCAAATCGATCAACTATGTCTCAAAATCTTATGTTCTGATACCAAGTTTGTGTGCGTTTTGCAGAAGCTACTACAGATGCACGTATCGTCACATGCAAAATTGTTGGGCAACGAAACAAGTGCAGAGGTCAGACGATGATCCGACTGTATTCGATGTCACATACAGAGGCTCTCATAGCTGTCATCACGCTACTTATTACGTACAACAATCAACATCGCCAGAGAAACGAGAATTCAAGAAAGAGGCCGTTTATCAAAACAGGCAGAATTATTCAACTCAAGCGTTGATGAGTTTGAGAGCAAACCTGAGAGTCGATACGAACGACTTGGACAAGAATGAGCAAGCAGCATGTCATTTCTCCTTTCCTCCAACATTTTCTTCTGGTTTGACAGACGAAAATCATCGACGTTTCCAGATTTCCCATGTCGATGAAAATCTGATAGGTAGCGGCTATTCAGCGTCTTTTGTCTCTCCTACAACTCCTGAATCGAACTACTTCTCAGTGTCGAGCAGCAGCCAGATGAATGGTTACGGAATGATTCATAACTTGAACCATTCGGAATCAGACCTCACCGATATATTCTCAGCCAACACTTCCACAACGAGTTCTCCAATTGTTGGCGATTTTTCACTCGACAATTTGGAGCTAGATACAAACTTTCCATTCAACAATCCAAATTTTTTCTCATGAACCTTAGCTAGTACCCTCGAAAAAGGACAATAAACACGAGTAGTTCGGATGTTATCACCGAGTTACTTTACTGAGGTTGATGAAATTAGTATAGATATGATTGTAAAAATTAACAACGTACTAGCCACGGATTAGAGACTAGCTATGATATTTGTATCGATAGTCTATTATGTCAACGGCTGAAATTTCCAGTCACTTGACATCAAGCTGCAAAGTGAAATAAAAACATATTCTTGGTTGTTGTACATTCAAGAATTTTATTAAAATACAGACAACTACATTCGGTAACTGGTAAAGTTGCTGCCATGTGATCAGGAGGTCACGGGTTCAAGCCTTGGAAACAGCCTCTGACAGAAATGCAAGGTAAGGCTGCGTATGATACACCCTTGTGGTGGGGCCATTCCCCGAACACCGCGCATAGTGGTAGCTTTAGTGCACCGGGCTGCCCTTTTTTAGACAACTACGTTCGGTATATCTTTCCTTACGATCATAGCACTTTTTTATCAGTCAATGCATCAAGAAGATAGTTATTCAAGCAGCTATAATGCCTCCGGTATCATCAAGAAGTCACAAAAATTCATATAGGCGTGGACAATAAGAACTGAAGGGGAACCCTGGAGCAACGGTAAAATTGTCTTTATGTGACCTATAGATCAAGGGTCGGCTTCTGTCATGATAGTAAACCAAATTTTAACCGACTAGGCATGCGGCCCTTCATAATAGTTTAAAAACGACACAAACCATCAGCAGAAGTATGAGAGCGACAGAAGATGGTGATTAACTGAGTTCTTGAATGTTGTGTTATGACATTGATTTATGCAATCTAAACAATAATCTGTTGTTGATGATACATCAAGATGGGACGCTTGTTTATTATAGAGAGGTGATTTTACAAAGAATGTACCATTAAGACGATAGATGTTATTAAAGACAAAAAGTTGTTATAGAGAGGCAAAATATAACACAAATAATTGCTCCAAAGAAAACTTTATTATGATTAAGTTTTGTTCCAGAGGGTGGTTATTATAGAGATTGGTCTAACTGTATAATTTAATTTCACATAAATGACTTGATATAACAGTGGTTATTACAGAGATTGGTCTAACTGTATAATTTAATTTCACATAAATGACTTGATATTGTTATATTACCTCCTACTGTTTACCGTAGCTCGAGCTATCAAATTCATTTAAGGATTTCAGCTCAAACTTGATATAAGAACTTACCCGTAATTGATTTTGAATGATTTGATAGTTAAAATTTCTTAACACAATTACTGTATACGAACTCTTTTTTACAGACTTTTATGGGCGAAACTATTGAAGAAGGGGAGTGTTGACGTATCTAGTAAAGTTGCTGTCATGTGATCAGGAGGTCACGGGGTCAAGCCATGGAAACGGCCTCTTGTAGAAATGCAAGGTAAAGGCTGCGTGCAATAGACCCTTGTGGCCCGGCCCTTCCCTGGACCCTACGCACAGCGGGAGCTTTAGTGCAACGTCTGACCTTTTACTATTAAAGTTTTGAAATGGTGTCAGCACTCAATATTTGGTCTTTCTTATTTGCTATCTCATTATTTTCACTACTTCTAAGAGATTTTGACTAAAGATCAGTCCAAGTAGAATATCTTTTTTCAGTAAACTTTCAAACTCCACTCCACTTACTTTTTTCTCCACATGCTTTTTTGTTCACTTTTCTCATTATTTACACTACTATAAATAAAAAAAGGGCAGCCCGGTGCACTAAAGCTACCGCTATGCGCGGTGTCCGGGGAAGGGCCGCACCACAAGGGTGTATCGTACATAGCCTTACCTTGCATTTCTGCCAGAGGCTGTTTTTAAGGCTTGAACCCGTGACCTCCTGGTCACATGGCAAAAATTTTACCAGTTACTCGAAGGCTCCCCTTCTACACTATTATAAATGCTTCACTTTTAAATTCAAATGTTTCTATAAGCTTTGCTTCAGTACTCATCTCCTACAAAAAACTACTTATAAAACCATCAATATTCAAAAATCTAAGCTTTGCATCTCAAAAACCAAGATTGTGCTTGTTTGGGGGGGGGGGGGGGGGGGGGTAATTTGCTTTGTAAATGACATTCCGCTCATAAGTACGTTCATATTGTGTCTGAGTTCCCCGTAGTCCGGTATGCTAGACTCCCCTTACATACTGTGTATGCTACTTCAAGGGTATTACATCGACCGAGAAGATACCTTTTTGAGTTGACTCAAGCAAGAAACTCCAAGCGTTACGTCAGTAGAAAGAGTTAAGCTACTAAACTGAGCTGTTGTTGGAGAACTCGATATAAGCGAATTGCAGCTACTTCATTTAAAATGGATTGTTCTTTCAACTGGCAATACAAGACACTCATCAATGAGCTAACTCGAGGAATTGAACACGCTAAGCAGCTTAAAGCTTACTTGAGCTCTGTAGCTTCCACTTCTGAAAATCAAGAATTGCTTCTGCAGAAGATACTTTCTTCTTACGAGCAATCTCTGGTAATTCTCAAACGGACTGGCTCAACAGTCCACTCCTCGAAGCCTCTGCCGCCAATGTGTGGTGCAATTGAATCTTCGGTATCTGTTGACGGAAGTCCTAAGAGTGATGACAAGAAAAGGTGTTTCAAAGAACATCAGGAGCTCCTTGATATTTCGAAGAAGAGGTATATCAGAAATTCTGTTTAAAATGCTGCTACTTCATCTGTTCTATTATATGACACGACATACTTGTCGTTTGATATCCGCTAAGGGTCACTCGGAAACAACCTTTCTACCTTCACAAGTTAGTGGGGTAAGCCTGCGTATACATCACCCTCCCTAGACCGCACTTGTGGAAAATACAATGAGCCCCTCCCTCTACCCTACTCCACTTAAAGTCTAAATACTAGACTAAATTTGTCACAAGTCGCTAAACCTTTGCCGATTGAGCTGACCGCAGGGGACAATTTACCTTAACTACATATTCTTATAACCACAGAAATGTGATGACATGTTCAAAGACCACAAGTTTTAGAAGTACTTTTGGTATGTGTTGGATAATTTATTTCCTTCTTTAAAATTAAACTTCATGCCAAATCAAACATAGCTGAATAAAATGAAACGGACAAGTATCTCAGAAGTTTATTTCATATGTAAACTGACCTGGTTCTTCATGAATGTTGCAGAAAATCACAGCTCACACGGACGGAACAAGTCAAAGTCAGTGCGGAGAGTGGATTTGAAGGTCCTACCGATGATGGATATAGCTGGAGAAAGTATGGACAGAAACACATTCTTGGAGCTAAATATCCTAGGTAATACGTCGAATTCTTCTCATGTTCTAAATAACAACAACAACAACATATCCAGTGTAACTTGTGGAGGGTACGGTGTGGGGTAGAGAGGTTGTTTCCGATATAAAGACCAAAAATGGTACACCGTCATGCTTATGTGCACATTTCAACGTCAAATATTAAATGTACTTACACATAATAAAGAAGACAACAGTATACTTTTCTGGGAATTTTAGGAAACGGAGTTCAATATCTGATACCAAGTTTACATATGTTTCGCAGAAGCTACTACAGATGCACATATCGTCACATGCAAAATTGTTGGGCAACAAAACAAGTGCAAAGGTCAGATGATGATGCTACTGTATATGAGATCACATATAGGGGTTCCCATAATTGTCGTCAAGCAACAAATCGAGCATCACTAGAGAAGCAAGAACTAAAGAAACAAGCGGTTTATCAAACAGGACAGCAATATTCAAATCAAGCGTTGATGAACTCGAGAGCAAACCTGAAAGTCGATACTGATGACTTGGAAAAGAATGAAACAGCGTGTCCTTTCTCCTTTCCTCCGACATTCTCTGGTTTGACAGATGAAAATCAACATTTCCAGATTTCCGATGTTGATGACAATCGAACTACTTCTCAGTCTCAAGCAGCTGCCAGATGAATGGTTATGGAATGGTTCATAACTTGCACCATTCGGAATCAGACCTCACCGATATATTCTCAGCCAACACTTCCGCAACAAGTTCTCCAATCATGGCCGATGTTCACTCGATCATTTGGAGCTAGATCCAAGTTTTTCATTTGATAACCCCAAATTTTTCTCATGAATCCAAGGTGATACTCTTCAAAAGGACAATAAAGACGAACAAACAGTTCAGATATTATCACCGAGTTACTTTATTGAGGTTGACGATCATTCCTTTAGGAATTAGTATAGTCATCGGCATGATTGTAAAATTAACGACAAACGAACCTCAGATAAGAAATTAGCTATTACATCTGTATCGATAGTGTACTGTGTTTCAACGGCTAAACTTGAACATCAAGTTGCTGAGTGAAATTCAAGCATTTTCTTTCAAAAGGCTGATGAAAAAACAACAACGACATACCCGATGTCATCCCACAAGTGGTGCCTGGGGATGGTGAAGTGTACGCAGAGCTTACCTTTACCTCGTAGAGATCAAGAGGCTGTTTCTGATAGACCCTCGGCTCAAAATGAAGCATATCCAAACAGCTAGGCAGAGTTCATCTGTGCTTACTATCATAAGTAGACTGAGAACAACCGAGGAAATCACAAAGCATTAAATTTAAAAATTGCAGGCACAAGCCCTTCGGCCATTGCAAACAGACGTAACTCTTAGCACTCTGTATCATTCAAATGTGGAAAACAGAAAGCTTTTCAAGCAGTTGTACAACCTCCTGCATCATCCCTACTCTCCGAGAAGTTAAAAGAATCCATAGAGGCATGAACAATATAAACCAGAACAACAAGTGTATTGTAGCTATTAGTAAATCTAAAAAAGGGCAGGCAGCCCGGTGCACTAAAGCTCCCGCTATGCGCAGGGTCAAGGGAAGGGCCCCACCACAAGGGTGTATTGTACGCAACCTTATCTTGCATTTCTGCCAGAGGCTGTTTCCAAGGCTTGAACCCGTGACCTCCTGGTCACATGGCAGCAACTTTACCAGTTACTCCAAGGCTCCCCTTCGAGTAAATCATTACTAGCAATTAGCCATTATACAGAGCACACCATTTACATGAAATTGTTTGGAGAGGATATGTTGATAGTCTCGTCAGGAAAAACCGACAATAAATTTCAACAGATTAAATAAGTGAATAAAATAGTTTAAGAATGATACGAACCATCAGCAAATGCATGAGAGGAAGAGAAGATGGTGATAAACTGTGTGATTCATTGACTGTTTCATAACATCGATTTATGCAATCTATACAACAATCTTTCTCTAACGACACATCAAAATGGGACCGTTGAAGCTATGCTTAGTGAAAATACAATGGACCAGAGAGTCTGGAGCAGCACGTTTCTGACAGCACACACCTAGCAAAATCAGACGGGCAAAGAGAAACAACATTTTTCTTTGAACCGCTGAAATACTAATGTCTACAAACAACAAAGGATGATAGATAATGTCAACTAGATTGATGATTTCTTCTCTTCTTTGATTCGGGAGACATCATCGGTTTTGCTTGCTTCAGGATTCTCAGCTTTCCGAATAGCTTCTCTTAGCCCCAACACGATGAATAAGTTGGTTAAAGTGAGCAGTGACTCAGCTCCTCCGTGCAACCAATCCACGTTGGACAGAGAAGTTCCATAATGCACCTTCGCTGTCGCAAAGCATGTTAGTTAGAATTACAGTTTTAAGTCAGACTTGTACAATCGATAGATTTTTCGATGAGAGAGGAAGTTACCGTATATTCCAGCAGGAACTGCACGAAAGAGGCGAAACAGAAAGAACACAACGTCAGAACAAATCAAATGGAGTTAAAATGATGTTGCTAGTATAAAGAGGTAATTTTTGAAGAAGAATATGAGGTAAATATGTAAAACATCGGCAGAGATGTATGAAGAACAAAATTTACGCACAACTACTTCTTTCATTTAAGAAGACAAAGCTATAGGACGAGAGATTTCCATCCTATAGTTAAAGCATCGATGAAATGCATAACCAGCCATTAACCATGAACTGTTCGAGCACATTGAACGAAGTATCTATGCAATACAAATATTTCAATGCAAATCTATGCAATGGTTCTTCCAAATAGACACAATATGATGAATAGTTTTAAGGGGTCGTTTGGTCGCTGGTTAGGAAGGGAATTATTAATCTT